>NW_027053580.1:0-26000 GCF_011386835.1 Chrysemys picta bellii
AGCTTCTGCAGCCATTTGTAATGTCTCCTGAGGATGCACCTTGTGGTCCTGTCAGATGTCAAAGGCACTTCCTGAAAAGCTGAAACAAAGAGGAAACGGGTTGAAAGCCCCATGGTGCTGATGTGACTGGTGCCTAGGAAATCTCCCCTTCAGATGGCCGTTGCCACATGCTATTAACTACCCAAGAGTGTGGGGGCACAGAAACAACAACTCTGCTACTCCCAAAATAGCCCTGGACAGAGAGGAGACCCCATTCTGTGCGTAACTTCCCCTTCCCCCAGGATACACATGTCCACACACTAAAACACAGGCAGGTGGGGGCAATTGTTCCTGGGACGTAACAAAAAAGTGTCAACAGCAGAGGTGTTAAATCATCAAACATTTATGCACAGATCCGCAAAGGAATTTAGACTGAAATCCTTTGTGGCCCTGTGCCTTCATTCCTTAAGAGGTCACAGGGAAAGATGTTTCCCATGTGCACTCAGGGGATTTCCTATGAGCTGATAACCAACCTCTGAGTGGTTCCCTGGCCTGCAATCACTCCATTACAGAGAGGGCAGGTGATGAATTTTTCCCTACAGAGGGTAATTGTCATCATCATCATCATGCTTAATAATAACAACAGCCCTTTTCAATTCTGTCCGGCCTTCCTTTAGAGACTTTCTGACCTTTCTGAAGACAGTCTCCCCACACAGCTCTAAGGCTACCTCTATGCTAGGAGCTAGGGATGGTTATCCCCTGCTCCCGTACACATCTTGTGGGACCTCGATGAAAGCTCGTGTGACCATCCTTCTTCTTTAAACGCTGTCCTTAGCCACAGAGGGACACATTCAAACCTGTGTTCAGGCCTTGTGCTGCACCCCTGTACTTCCCACAGAGGCACAAACACACAGAGCTATTTCCTTACCTTCATACAGGCGGGAGATGCCATCTTCAGTCACGGTTTCAGACAACAAGTCGCAGTAATGGCGGATAGTATTTCCTAGACATACAATGGATCTCATTACTTTTCAAATCCTTCGCTGAAAACTGCTAAAGGTGCAGCCATTCCCCCAAGACAGCCCTTGGGAAATTCAATACATTCCTTCCATCTGCTCACAAAGCACATAAAAGCATCTGATGCACAGAAGTTACTGAGAGGCTGATTTCCAAAGGAGATTGAATTCACATCATGCGGGTTTCCACTAGGCGCAGCCAAAGAGTTGTTGTGGGCAGGGGAAGTTGGTGCAATCAATACAGCTAAATTGCTCCCTTAATCTTGGAATACATGTTAATTCTGTCTCTCTCTCTCTCACACACACACACCAGAAGTCTAGAAAAGGGCTTTGAAGGAAGCAGTTCAAAAAAGATCAAGTGAATTTCTCTGCTTACCAATGAACAGGGCTGCAGAATGCCTTATTGTTGTCTGTGAGCTTTCCAGGTACTCTAAGGCCTGGAACAGGAATTTGGGGATGTGGCTCTCGTTGTTCTGCATCTAGGAGGGAAGAAGGAAGAAATGCGCAATATACAAATGACATGTTCTTCCCACAGCGAAGGGGCCAGGAAAGCCAAAGCACACAGCCAGGGCAAAGCAACAGCCAGTATGAGCCCATACACCATAGCAGCACCTCTCTGGAGTTACTAGTGTGTTCTCCAGAACCTCAGCTTTCATTTTAAAAGACACAAGTTTGGAGGTCTGACAGTTGTGGAGAAAAATTTCAAAAATGTGAAGGGATTGTAACTCATGCAGAAATGAACCAGCAGAGAGCCTGGAATAGAGTCCTGCCGCCCGACCGAAGCGGATGGGTACTCAGGATGTGGGGTTAGAAAGGTCTCCCTCAAGTCACCATTCACCACTCTCAAGGCACAAGGAATCCACCTACCAAGCACTTCCAGACACACTTCAGGAGCTGTGAGGAGCCATCCCAGGCCATGCTGCGGAACAGCCTCTTCAAATGAGCCCACCTGAGAAACACTGCGCAGCGGAAGAGCGTCAGTTTACATCTCTGCAAGAGAAGGTGAGACCAAGAGGGTTCTCACTGAGAGAGGGATTGTCTGGGGGACATCGAACCTTCCCCTGTCCCTTTTCTCTCGCTTTTCCTGCTAGTGGAGATTCCTGTTATTTGTTCTACACAGGACTGTGCTCAGGAGAGGGAACTGAGACTTGGCTGGAGACAGCCAGAGCCGTCCTGTCTTTGGATGGTTTGGGGCGGTTGCCCAGGGCCCTCTGCTTTGGGGGGCCCCGCACTTCAGGGGGACGCAGGACCTGGGCTGTGCTGGGGCCAGCAGCAGTAGTCCCGGCCCGACTAAGTTATACCCCACCTCGCCAGCACCCAACGTCGCTCGGGAGAGGAGAGGGCAGGGGCTTGGGAGGAGGGGAGAAATAGGGGTGGGATGGGGGAGGAGCAGGGGTGGGAAAAGGTGGAGTGGGGGCTTGGGGGAAGGGGTGGAGTGGGGGTGGGAGGTGGACCGGGGGGGGAGGGGGTTGTCCCAGGCCCAGTGCCCCCCTATGGGTGGCCCTGGAAAGAGTCGTAAGAGATCTCCACAACTCAGTCCTTCTATGCAAAGAAACTGTATGAGAGCGTGAGTCAGCTTTGGGATCCCAAAGAGTCGGACCAAAGAGGCACACGGATCAGGCTTCCCTCCACATCCCAGTTGGCCCAACGAAAGAAGGCAACGTCCGGTGAATGTTGGGAAGCGAGGACCTGCTGGAGAAGGTCTCTCAGGAGTTCCAGGGAAGAAGGCAGGGCAGCTGCACCCACTTTCCAGAAGGCTGTGGGCAGATACCAGCTCCCTGAACCGAAGGGCACTTACAGATTTATGCTCCCTTTTCTTTTGCTGCCTCTTGTTGGGAACCTTTGGATGCAGCAGCCCAAAGGCCTGAGGCCTGTCTTTGCAGTAGAGGGTCAGGACTCTTTCCCAGAAGAAGGCTTTTCTTCCAAATTGTGCTATGTGCTGTGGGGATGGATGAGGCCCTAGACTCCAGCATGAGTGAAGCAGGGAGGAGAAGACTCTGCTTGGGCAAGAGGCTCTGGCCATTAATGGAGTGGGGGCCCCAGGGGATTCTGGCTCTTTGCTTATAAGGAAATAAGGACGGTGGCACTTACCAGTGTCACACGCTCCTCCTGGTCTTCGAGATGCAGCAGCAGCGGGAGCAAGCAGTTGATCATTTCCTGCTGCACCATGCCTTTGTCCGGGTCCTTCACCCTGCTCACCACCTTGCCAAGCAGTAAAATGGCAGCGGAGCGCACACTGCCCCTCTCCTGGCAATGACACACAGGGAGTGGGGAAGCCCGGTTAAACCCAGGCAGTATCAGAGCATAACGCGACAGAGTCATAATCCGCCTGCTGCTCCGGTTCCCCCTGTGTTAACTGACTTGGCTGGCGGGAGCAGTGAGGCCACCAGGCTAGCGCCATAGGCAACTTGTGCAGAACAGGGCCTGAGACACTGTGCAGGGCAGTGCAGCCCCTCGGTGTCCCAGACGCAATTTCTGTCTGGAGAGCACTGAACCCTAGACCCCTAGAAGATTAGGGGAGGGGGTGGGAAGGCTGCTGGAGACTGGTCTGGGGAAGGGGAGAAGCAGCTCCTGGAGCCTTGCAGGGATGTGCTGCTACAAAACACAGCAGTTCTTTTGCTCTTCAGTTCCCCTGAGAGCCGGGCCATTCCCGACCCACCTCTTTCCTGCTGGGAATCTTCACCTCTTTGGGGGCTGGTGTTCTCCAGACAGCTGGTCATCTGCCCAGTGCCAGCCCCTCTCCCCCAGGCCAGGCTGCAGCAGGGGCTGGGAGCAGGGCGCTGAGGCTGAGATTTGCCGAGAAGAGCTCTGACAGGGAGGTGGCGGAGCAGGAGATTCCCCACCCATGGCGGGGGCACTCCTAGGAGGCTCCATGGCAGGGCTGAGGGCCGGGAGGCAAGGGATGGGGAGAGAGACACAAGGGCATCAGAGGCAGGTGGAGGGGGGGGGAAATGGGCTTCTCCTGCAGTTCCAAGCCTTACGTCATCAATGAAGGGGCGAAGGCTGACTGCAATGTCCTGGGAGATGGAGCCAAGCCCCTCCCCGTCGAGGAGGTAGATGATGTCTCCAGCTTTATGCATGGCCTCCATGACACACACTCCATCCCTGTCACCGAACGAGTCCATGATCGCTGGCAGCTGGGCCTGTAACAATTGCACCTGCAGGAATGAAGAAGGCAGCTCATTACTATCCTGGGTGACAGCCTGGAGCACATGCTGGACCATCCCACTCCCACCTATGAGAAACCACGGCTGGCACAGCCCCCCAACGGGGCAGAAAGTCATTCTCCTCTCACTCAGTGCCAACTGCTCACTGTAACCTTTGTCTTTGCTCACCCCGCCTCCCCCATTGCATCACATCTGCAATCAGGGGTCAGCTCCCGGGAGCAGGGACCATGTCATGCCTTGATTCGCTCAGTAACGCACCTCCAACATTTGAATGCCGTGCGTTAAACAACAAGGCTTGTGTGGGGATCTCGCTCTCATTTCTGAGCTATTCGATAGACATGGGCTTCCTCGGTCCCCGGGCAATCCACGCCTCTCACCTTTGCTGGCTGGAGCACAACACTGCCAAGGCCTCGCAGACTGAGCCTACGTATGATGGGATTTTTGTCCTGGGTCCATTCCATGAGCTGCGCCTCGAGCTCTGATTTTGTCACTATCGTCTCAATGGAAGGACTCTGGAGCAACTGGAAAGAGCCAAATCAACATCCGGTTGAGGAGCAGAGGTCTTCCTGTGGGGTCTGTTCCCTGGACAGTCATCTTTACCAAATGGCCACTTACTCCCGTACAAAGTCTCTGGTGTGTAGGGAGCCAGTTGCTGCTCTTTCAGTTGGTTCATTCCCAGAAGTTAGACTAATGTATAAGTCACAAATAAACCCGCAGGGAAAGGGGAATCTCCAGGCCCCATTGAGTGCCATGGAACAACCCCTGGGGCAGAAGAAAAGCAGACCCCAAGAAAAGGTGAGGAGAGAAGCATGGCCTTGGGGCAGTGGTGAAACATCTCCTCTTGTCACATGATCCCATCTAGGCACATCCAGCCAGGGGCGATCTCACCCTGTCTCTCCCTCCCTCTCTCTGCCGTGCCCCACAGCCATCCATGTGTGGAGAGGAGCTAGCTGGCTGTAGGCTGCTGAGCTCCTGACAATGTGCCCCAGAGCTTACTGGCCTGAGCTGCTCTGCAGAAAGCCCACTTGTGCCTGTCAATAAATGAATCTCACCTCAGTGCAGAAAGTCATGGCGATATGTCTCTGCTCATCCTCCTTCTGACTCTGGACAATGGTGACGGCCTGTGACGAACTGGGACTGTTCTTGCTGGGGTGTGTGAATGCTGACAGGGGAGTGTGACTAGGATGGTCTGCATCGGGGGATGGGAGCCGGCCCAAGGGAACATACCTGAGCTTGTAACATGAGAACCCAGGAGGGGGTTGGAGGTCAGATGACTCCGGGGCCCGGGAAACTGAACAAAGGCTGTGGGAGGGGTCGCTGAAGGCAGAGTGCTGGAAGCAGGCTGGAAGGAGGCTGGAGAGATGGCTGGGAGGCAGAGATGGCTCTGACCCCCCAAGGGGGTGGGCTGGCATGCCCTGGGACCCCAAGCTGGACCTAACTGAGGGGGGCCCTGTTGTCTGTGCCTGCAAGACCTGTCTTGGACTGTATTCCTGTCATCCAAATAAACCTTCTGCTTTACTGGCTGGCTGAGAGTCATGGTGAATCGTAGGAAGCCGGGGGTGCAGGGCCCTGAGTTCCCCAATACTCCGTGACAACTGGTGGCAGCGGCGGGATCTACTGCACCCCGTGGACGGCGCTTCCTGCAGTAAGTGACTGGGGAGCAGTAAAACGAAGGGGGATTGACGGGGACCAGGCGTGCTGAAGAGTGAGAGAGAGACGGTTATTACCCCTGGGAGTGTGTGACCAGCGAGAAGGACTTTTGCAGTAACAGGGTCCCCCGGGGGGATCGCAGCGAGTGGTCCCAGGGGCGGAGGAGTCTGCAGCTCGACCCTGGCAGAGAGGTGGTGACCTCGAGAAGGGCTGGCACACTAGGGGTCCCCCTGGGAACTGTGGGGAGCTGTGAGCACACAGGCCGGTGAGTGGCCAGCAGGAAGATGTAGCAGTAAAACGAAGGGGGATTGACGGGGACCAGGCGTGCTGAAGAGTGAGAGAGAGACGGTTATTACCCCTGGGAGTGTGTGACCAGCGAGAAGGACTTTTGCAGTAACAGGGTCCCCCGGGGGGATCGCAGCGAGTGGTCCCAGGGGCGGAGGAGTCTGCAGCTCGACCCTGGCAGAGAGGTGGTGACCTCGAGAAGGGCTGGCACACTAGGGGTCCCCCTGGGAACTGTGGGGAGCTGTGAGCACACAGGCCGGTGAGTGGCCAGCAGGAAGATGTATGCCAAGCGGCTTAAGAGCGACCTGGTGGAGCTGTGCAAGCAGAGGCGGCTGCGCATTGGGAGGCTCACCAAAGAACAGCTCATTGCCCAGCTGGAGGCGGAAGATCGTGCGAATGAACTGATCCCTGTGTCTCAGGGAAGCAGCCTGGCAAATGCAGCGCAGGCACCAGTGTCTGTCCCAGCTGGGAGTGGTCAGCCCGCTGCTGAGGGCTTCCCGAGACCCCTCCTTCCTATGCCTAGGGGAAGGGTGGGGAGGAGCCCAGCAAATACCGAAGGCGCTGTGACCCCCCCGGCCAGCAGGGGGTCCCCCCGGCGAAGCTCGCCGGCCAGCAGAGGATCCTCCCGGCGACGTTCGGCATCCGGGGAGCGGAATTGGCTGGAATGGGAGAAAGAGCTAAAACTGAGGGAGCTGGAGGATCGTGAACGACAGAGACAGCATGAAGAGAGACAGCGTCAGCATGAACGGGAGGAGAAAGAGAGACAGCATCAGCGTGAACGGGAGGAGAAAGAGAGACAGAGACAGGAGAATGAGAGACAGCGTCAGCATGACCTGGAACTGGCGAGATTGAAGGGCAGCGAACCCCCGGCTGCGGTGAGTGAGGGGGGACCCAGGACTGCACGGGGCTTTGATAAGTGCATCATGGCCCCATACAAGGAGGGGGAGGACATGGATGACTTCCTGGAGGCCTTTGAGACGGCCTGCGAGCTGCACCGGGTGGATCCCGCGGACAGACTCCGGGTCCTTACCCCCTTACTGGACCCCAAATCCGTGGCATTGTACCGCCAACTGGGAGAGGCAGAGAAAGGGGACTACGAACTATTCAAAAAGGCCCTGCTACGAGAGTTTGGGCTGACTCCTGAGATGTACCGGGAAAGGTTCCGGAGTCAGGATAAAACCCCTGAGATCTCATATCTGCAACTAGCCGCCCGCATGGAAAGATACGCCAGCAAGTGGGCTGGTGGGGCCCAGACGAAGGAGGACCTGATTAAACTGCTGGTACTGGAGCAACTGTATGAGCGGTGCCCATCCGACCTGAGGCTGTGGTTGGTGGACAGAAAGCCAGAGAACCCGCGACACGCCGGGCAGCTGGCTGATGAGTTTGTAAAGAGCCGGTCAGGGGGTGGCAGGGAGGAGCCCCAAAGGAACAGGCCCGCCGCGATGCAGAGAGAGAGTCACCCTGGGACCTCCCAAAGGGGGAATATGGGGAATCCCCTCCCACGGGGAATGCCCAGCGTCAGGGACAACCGACCGGCTCGAGGGGACCCACGGGACCTGAGCTGCTATTACTGCGGCCGAAGAGGCCACGTTCGGGCCCAGTGCCCCAAGCTCAAGGACAGACTGAGCAGACCGAACCCGCACCGGGTTAACTTGGTAGAGGCCCAGACGGACGAGGGGCAGGCTTCTAACGCAAGAGGGGCTGGCAGCCTATCAACTGCTCAAGAGAGAGAAGGGCCCCAGGCCAGCTTCTCTGGGGGGCCAGATGCTCCGGATTCAAAGTTCTCCGTTTACAGGGTTGGCGCGGGGCTGTCCCTGCGGAGCGAGTGCCTTGTTCCCCTGGAGGTGGATGGGAAGAAAGTTTATGGATACTGGGACACGGGCGCAGAGGTGACACTGGCCCGGCCCGAGGTGGTGGCCCCAGATCGGGTGGTGCCCAACACCTTCCTGACCCTGACCGGGGTGGGCGGGACCCCATTCAAGGTTCCCGTAGCGAGGGTACACCTGAAATGGGGGGCCAAGGAGGGCCCCAAGGACGTGGGAGTGCACCACCATTTGCCCACTGAGGTGTTGATGGGGGGGGACCTAGAGGACTGGCCAAGCAGCCCCCAGACCGCCTTAGTTGTGACCCGCAGTCAGAGCCGGCGAGGGGCACTGCGCCCTGGCCTTGGGGGGGGTGCCTTGCCTGAGGCGCAGGACCCTAACCTGGTGGGGAGGGAACGCCCAGGGACACGGCGCAGGGAGGCTGCAGCTTCGGACCCAGCGGGCGAGAAAGAGCAGGTGGCCATCCCTGTCCCAGCTGCTGAGTTCCAGGCCGAGTTACAGAGAGATCCCTCCTTGCGGAAGATAAGGGACCTGGCCGACCTCAATGCGGTACAGACCATGGGACGAGGTGGCCGGAAAAGGTTCCTGTGGGAGAAGGGGTTCCTGTACCGAGAATGGGCTCCCCCAGGGAAAATGGAGTCAGGGGGGATCAGGAGGCAGCTGGTGGTACCCCAGAAGTATCGCCGCCAGCTGCTGTGCCGGGCCCATGACATTCCCCTCTCAGGGCACCAGGGAACCTGGCGTACCCAGCAGAGGCTGCTACGGAGCTTTTACTGGCCTGGGGTCTTTGTTACTGTCCGACAGTACTGCGGATCCTGTGACCCCTGTCAGAGGGGGAGGAAGGCCTGGGACAAGGGGAAAAGAGCTTTAGGACCCTTGCCCAGCATAAAGGATCCTTTCCAGAGGGTGGCCAAGGTTAAAAGGGCGGCTCTAAACCAAGAGAGCCCAAAGCACAGACCTCCAGACTGGAGCGCTGGGAGAAGACCACAGCCCAGTTGGAACCCCAGAGGTATGGGGGTGGGGAAAGGGCACAGGCCGCATAAACCTTCCCACATGCGAACTGCGAGTGCCATCAAGCACCCCCGACCTAAGGGGGGGCGTGGAACGGAAGGGGCCTGGTGTAATTCTCACCAAGGAACTGGAGGGATGCGGGGGCATCCATGGGAACGGGGGTAGGTTCGAACTTCCCCGGGTCACTGGCTAAAGTGACCCTGCTCAGTTCGGTCTCGAAGGGGGGAGAGATGTGACGAACTGGGACTGTTCTTGCTGGGGTGTGTGAATGCTGACAGGGGAGTGTGACTAGGATGGTCTGCATCGGGGGATGGGAGCCGGCCCAAGGGAACATACCTGAGCTTGTAACATGAGAACCCAGGAGGGGGTTGGAGGTCAGATGACTCCGGGGCCCGGGAAACTGAACAAAGGCTGTGGGAGGGGTCGCTGAAGGCAGAGTGCTGGAAGCAGGCTGGAAGGAGGCTGGAGAGATGGCTGGGAGGCAGAGATGGCTCTGACCCCCCAAGGGGGTGGGCTGGCATGCCCTGGGACCCCAAGCTGGACCTAACTGAGGGGGGCCCTGTTGTCTGTGCCTGCAAGACCTGTCTTGGACTGTATTCCTGTCATCCAAATAAACCTTCTGCTTTACTGGCTGGCTGAGAGTCATGGTGAATCGTAGGAAGCCGGGGGTGCAGGGCCCTGAGTTCCCCAATACTCCGTGACACGGCCTCTCTGAAAACTGCAGGGAGCTGAGGGTTCTCAAACTCGATCATGGCTCTGGAACATGGAACAGAAAGTCCCTTGTGGTTATCAAGGGGGAGAGAGAGTTCCTCACTAGTTGCTGGCCTGAGATGGCAGCTGGAACAGAGGAATATTTCACACGGAAATCCCATTGCCAAGAGAGACCCAATGAAGAGGAAACTTTGGGCTCCTACCTTGCAATTAGGCCAACACCCTGCGAGTAGTAATATCGGGAGGATATCATGTCCCAACCCTGCTGTAACTGGATGCCGGCAAATTCCTTCCAGTATCCGGGCATGGAAAAAAGAGTCTTCACAGCCTCCACTGACGTGCTAAAGACAAAAAAATCCCAGTGTCAGGCAACGAGATCACCCCCAAGCATGGCAAATCTGCACAAGCCCTGGGACACACAGCATGGTCAGCAGTAGCTAGCGACCCCGAGGATAGATCCAGTGTGATATCATGGTGCTTCCCTTCCCAAGGGGCCCTGTCTACACTGCAGATTCATTGAGTTTGTAACCAGTTACTGACACTAGCTTCTTAAGATGGTTGGTGTCATCACTCAATACGGTTGAATACTTGATTCTTTACTGTGGCAGGTAACAGGACACAAGCGGGCATGTGCGGCCAGATCCTTAGTTGGTGTAAGCGAGCAAAGCTGTGTCAGTTTACAGCACCTGAGGTGGCCTCTGGCGCTCTGTGTTTCCACTGACGCTTTGGCAGGTGGCACATGGGGATGGATGCACAAACATGACTGCTGCCTGACTGTGTAGTGAAAGCAGCTGGCCTGTGGACGGAGTCAGATGAGCGAGTGTGACTCACAAGAACACACGGCTCTCAACCCTTTCCCCTCAAGAGAGACCTGCACCGAACTGAGCCTGGGCGAACTACAGCACCCGAACAAATGATGGCCATGAACAGAGCACACGTGTTTAGCAGAACAAATCTGTTCTTCCTTTTCCTTTCAGTCATTACCTTAGGGGGCTGAGGCAGCTGGACCCCTCCTCGGGGCTGGATGTCTCGCTGGCCCTGTAGGTCCCTGGCAAGCGCAGCTCCATCACATACTGCACTTGCCTGACGCAGAGGATGAGCATCTGGGGATACATTTCCAGGATGGCTTCTCGGTATCCCCACAGGAAAAGGACCTCGTAAATGGTCCTCATTGCCTGGAGGGGGGAAAGAATTTCAGTCAACTATCCCAATCTGCCACCTGCCACCTCCACAGGGTATTAGAAAAGAGGATTGGCTCCTGAGAGGGGAGGAGACATTTTGAGGCTCCTGAACCATCACCCATTCCTGGAACGAAAGCAGGATGGAGCCCTATGGAAAGATCAGAAGAGTCTGGATGACGTTATTCCCCGTTGTTTCTCTTAATGGTGCAGACCCTGTGCTTTGGCTTTCCAGCCATGACTGGACGGGCTGAAACCATCCTGAGGAGATCCGTTCGCATAGGCCCAGTGTTTCTGGCCCAGTCAAAAGTACTGGACATCTCATGATCCCATGCTGGGAAGCTCTCTAGTCACAGTTTACAGAGCCAAGAGACACCGAAACTGCAGCTGCTCACTAAAGGGCCATCTAGAGCAGAAGACAACTGAGCCAGGGTACCAGCAGATAAACCACTTCAGATCTGTAACTTTTACCTGGGGGAAACTTTCTTTACACGTCTTTGGTTTGCTAGGAGGTGGCCAGGACACACTAAGGCCTGGTCTGCACTACAGAGTTAGGTCAACGCAAGGCCGCTCACCCAGCATCACCCTAACTATGGAATTTCCTTCCCGTCGGCAGAACTGCCCCTCGGTTCCAAATTAATAACAATAATAATTAAAAATCTCTCCACGAGTGGCAGAGAGTCCAGGTTGATGCAGTTAGGTCGATGCAGTGTCAGTGTAGACACCGCGTCGCTTACGTCAACTGGCTTTCAGGAGCCTCCCCACCCTGACCGTACAATCAAGACGAGCGCTTCTGGCGAGGACGTGCACTGCCGACACAAGCAGCAAAGTGCAGACACACACAAGGGATGGAATTGCTGTGGCGGCTGTATGCCGAGGTAAGTTAGGTCGACTTCATTGTGTAGTGGAGCCATGGCCTGAAGCTAAGAAGGGGTGAAGCTCCCGCGCACACACAGATGCACCATCCTCCCTGCGGTGGCGGGTTGGCAAAGTGACATCTCAAATCTCACTTACAGCCAGAGACACATTGCGGCTCTTCTCTTCCCGGCGTCTCTGCTGGAGCTTGTCCAGCAGCTGCTGCAGCACCTCCCTGGTGAGCTGTGGTTCTTCACCCAAGGCCTTCCACAGCTCAATGGCACATCTGCAAATTCAGAAACAGAAGTCTGACCTTCCCTGCTTGGCCACCTCTTGCCCTCCCCAGGGAGAGACTTGGCGTGTAGGCAGGAAAGGCATCTCTCAGAGGACACACCGATTGGTGCAGAGAGGCTGAGGCAGGGCAAGTCCCTTCAGAGAACGTTGTATTTATTCCTTTCCCCTAATGGGCTATTGTTCCTGAAGCTACAACCGCTGTTTCCAAGACAATGACCATGTACTGACCACAGAGTGACCACTAAACTGTGACCCCCAGACTGTGCAAAATTCTGCTCTGTTACGCTAGGGTCAGTCCCGAGGAACTTGCCTGACCTCACTGGAGTTACTCTGGCTATTTGGGGGTGTAACTGAGACCCAGCGTTTGGCCAAGTGTCTCTTAACAGCTCAATCCTACTGCAGTGTGGTGGGTAGGGTCAGACACTGAATCAGAACATGCCCTGATAGGAGAGGACTCAGGAGTTTGGAAGGGGAGATTGTACTGCCCAGTGGGACAGAGATGGAAGGAAACTAGTACTGAAATCCCCCTCCTCTCTTCTCTCCATTCTTGCTGATCTAAGCACTGCTGGTCCTCGCAGGCATCTGCAGAGGAAGACTGCAGATGGATCCAAAAGACTCCAGTCATTGGACTTCCAAGTTTGGTGAGGAAGGTCGGACATGGTGGTCAAGCCCTGGGGACATTGAGAATTAGGTTGGACAAATCAAGAGTAAATGGCCTGGATTTGAGATCTTCAGGAAGCTTGGCTGAAATTCTGTGCCAACGCTGCCGAGTTTCTATAGCTTCTGAGCACAGACCCTGGAAAGCACTGTGGCTGTTTCAAGGAATTCAAACCTGAAAGGTTTACAAATCAAACATTCAAATCAATATGAAAACCAGCACTGTATTCCTCTGGTAACTGCATTGGGTAAGAAAGTCAATTTCTTTCGTGCTGCTCTTCAATTTGCTCTCCCATGTGACACAGATTTGTCTGTGGTCAGTGCAGAACTGCACTGCAGAGGATGCCGAGGAAAGCCGGCGTTTTGACCTCTGGCTAGGGTCCAGTTGGGTTTCACGGCCCCTAGGCACATGGGGATTGTGTTATAAACACCTCAGCTGGATGACTCTGCAAAGTGATCGGCAATAACCAGCAGGACTCAGATGAAAAGAGGCACTCACCCCGCTCAGAGCCATTATTCCCGGCTGTCTGCAGACTCAGGCAGGCTGCACTGCATTTACGCTCAGGTCATGTGTGGATGATTTTTTTTTTTGTTGCAACAATAAGGGCTGGAAATTTGTGTCTTAAGAGATTTATCTCTGCTGTACAGCTCCATAAGGATGAGTGCATTTTCTCAGCACTTCCTCAGCCATGGAATAACTAGGGATCTGACTACAGGTAACAATCCTGCACTGGTCCCCAGGGGACAGACAGATGGGCCTCATGGGCCTTTTCCATCTCTGCCCTCTCTCACGCAATAGGGAGCAGCCAGACCTCATGACCCAGGGATGTGGAGTGAGCCCCAAAGTCATTTATTGGCCCTGTACTGGATCAGAGAGCAAGTGGAGTGACCCATCGAAATCAGGACAATGCTGGAATTCTCCAGAAAACTGGCACGTCTCCATCCCGGGGAGTGCAGGAGGAGGGGTTGGCTCCTCAGTGGCTGTGCCTGGGCATGTCCTCTTAGTGAGAATGGACAGCTCTCTGCACCGCAGGAAACTCCCTCCAACTGTGTGAGCCTGACAGACCCTTCCCGGATGGTGGCCTGTCAGTAGGAGCAGGAAGAGAAATAATGGCCCGAGGTGATAACAGAGCAGCTCCCTACCTGTCCGATGACAGCGTGTGCGCCACACAGCTCAGAACCACATCCTGGGGGTGAGAGCGAGCCAGCAAGGCCGTGGCCCTCAGCGCTGCTTTTCTGGCTCTGGGATCACAGACGTCGTCTAGCCACATTAAGATCCTTCCAACAACATCTCCAACCTGGAAGAAAGCCAGAAAGTTGAGGGATGGATTTATCAATGAGTGACCTCCTCCCAGGTAACCCCATCTGGAAGCCCTGCAAACTGCCTCTCACCTCACTTTCCCATCTCTACTCCTCCATAATCTCAAGAAAGAGGCTTTGACAAGTACAGGAACCCCAGTCTTCCTGAGGTCTGGTTTAGCACCTTAGGCTCAGAAACACACACAAAAGCCTTCCCCAAAACACAGCTCAAACTCCCCTGATGTCCCAGGGCCTTCCCTGCCTTAGCAAACTGCTCGCAGCCCTGCTCTCAAGGGCTTCCCTGCAGGAGCCTTTCCTCCATCTCTGCAACTTCCTGTTGCTCTTTCTACCACGATCAGTTCCTCCAGACCAGTGGTTATCAACCTAGTTTCCGTGTGGGCCACATCCAATACTATCTCTTTGCCCCTGAGGATGTCCCAGGTAGAGAAGCACTGCTCCAAACCCAGCTGGTTCTACGGATGTACCCCAGAGCCCATCCCAGCGATGGCAGGCAGGGATACGTGGATGGGACTAGCCAGCTCCAGGCCCCAGCCCTATGGAGAACCTCTACACTGTGGGATTTTAAAATCTGCCGTAACAAATCTTAAAGCCGGGTCTCTAACCTCGGGCTCAGGCTGTGGCACTCAGAACAGCAGTGCAGACATGGTGACTTGGGCTGAAGCCCAGGCTCTGAAGCCCCCTCCTCCCCTGGCTTCTGAGCTCAAGTTCCAGCCCAAGCCCAGAAGAGGCTGCATTGCTGTTTGGCCCCACAGTGCCAGCCCTGGGAGCCAAAGTCCATAGGGCCAGGCTTTACGGCGCCTGCTGCAGAGTTTGCAGCAGAGGGGAGACAGACTCGAAAGGGACAGGCCACCCCCTAGGGCTCTTCCATGAGGAATCGATCATTGCTCTTTCCTCTCCTGAACAAGGAGCAGGAGCTACAACCCGGGTGGCTGGATTCTGTTGACCTGTTCTGCTAGCAGGAGGTAGAGCCCGGCACAAATCAATCTGCTGATCGAGGGGCCATTTGTTAACTTCCCGCCGGGACCTGCTGGAAACAGGGAACTTGGCCAGAGACAGGGACGACCTGCAGGGAACCTGAGGAACAGGCAGGTTTGGGGAGGAAGCTCAGGCTGAGGATTCGGTTCGTTTATGAGTCTCCGAGTTTCCAGGAAAGCCAAAGCCCAGGAAGGGAATAAGTCTGCACTGACTCGCCACGGGCAGGCGGTATTTGGAGAAGGGCGGGAATGTCACCTATTTCCAGGCTGAGTGATAAAAGGCAACGTTTAAAGAACTGTAGGGAACATGAACCCTGATTCCTTTCTCAATAACCCACCTGCGCAGGCTTGGGCAAGTCAAGGAGCTCTCTGGACTTTAGTTTCCCCAGGTGTCCAATGGGTTCAATTCCTACCTCCCAGGAGGGTGGTGGAGTTTCATTAATCGGGGGAGTAAATGATACCGAGAGCCTCCTACCCAGGGGATGTAGAAATGAAGTCTGCCAGAGACCTCCCTAGGCCAATCTAATTCAGGGGGGCAGACACTCAGATCTGTGGGGATGGGCAACAGGATCAGAGCTTGGGAGAGACAGAGAGAAAAGTGCAAAGCCAAATTCCTCCTGATACTTCAGCTGGACAAACAAGGCCCTGCAGCATGTCTGAGGAAACCATGTCTGCTCCTGGAGCCTAATGTGGAGGCCCATCGGCAGACTAGGTAAGTGCTGCGCTGCCAGGGCTGGGGCTCTCGGCACCTTCAGTGTGGCTGGGCTGTCCTCAGGGACGTGTCAGAGCTCCAGCGGGCAGAGAGCACGTTACAAACCTGACGCCGCGGATCCCCGCGGCCAAGCGATGAATGGAAGGGGCTGAGCCAACCTTCAAAGCACCATGCCAGCATGTCCCAGGAATGGTTTCCTAGGAGAGGAAATTCTCCCCTCCCCCTCTCTGCGCAGCATCCTCTGCCCCACGGCGGGAGTCTCTTACTCTCTCCATCTTGTCTCCGTGTAGAGATACAATGGCCCTCAGCTCTTCCTCTGCGGCTTTAAATCGCTCCAGGGTGGGTGTTGTCAGACCCTTCACGGCTCTCATCAGCAGGGCTTGGGGCTGGGCTGAGGAAAGCTGCTCCCCGGGGGTCTGCAATGAACAGGGACAAAGCCTGTTGGGACGGAGTATTTCCATTGAGCAGCTGCCCTGGAATAGTCTGTCTCCGCGGGAGGCTGGCAGGGCCTAGTCAGCATGGAGACTCCGGCTGAGCCCTTTTCTTAAAAAGCCTCAACAGGTGCCGAGGTCTCCTCAGTCTTTCATCCGCTCCCCTCGCCCCCTCTGCCTGAGAAGAGATGGGAGCCTCTCAGCCAGTGCTGGGACCCCAAGGGCCACCCCATTTCCTCCCTCTCTAGCCCCTCCTCCCAGGAGCCCAGCTTGTGCTGAGAAAGCCCCAATGGCCTGCAAAGCCCATTCAAGTTGCTTGTTGAGTGCAGCCGAGGGGTCGCTGGAGAACCTGCCCCACGTCCCATCCCACCCCGAGCGCCTGAGCAGATTGGCTCAGCAACTCTAGCAGCCCACGGTGTCTGCGTGGAAAGGACTGAGAACAGGCCCCAACGGAAATGCCTCTTCCTTCCCCACCCCGCAGCGTGTGGCGCTGCCACAAAACAGGCAGAAATCGCCGGCAGGACAGAAAGTAGCTTTGACTGAAGGAGCGAGTCTGCCTGGCTGAGGAGAATCCCAAACTGTGGGCTTCTGGGGCCAGACCCTTGTGGGTCAGAACTCACTGGGCACAATGTTAGTCCAGGGGACCTGGTTCCAGGGTCTTCTAAACCCAGGGCCTGGGGTGCTGGAGGCCTTTGTCCTGGTGTCTCAGGCACGTCCTGAGTATTACTGCAGCTGGCCTGCGTGTCTGGATCAGCACCGTCTGTCCTGGATGGCAGCAGCTGAGGACACAGCAGAGCACACCAGAGTGACACACTCGCATAGCTACTCCAGCCCCCCGGCGTGTCAGAAGCTCCCAGAATTGCAGACTTTTGTATGTGCTGCAGGGTGCTCTGTCACTAATCATCAGAGTTACAATGGTGTCTCAGTGTCTACAAGTGCAGGGATGGGCCTCGTAGGATTTTCAGCAGTGCCTGTGTGCCATGAAAAGTGCATCAGAATCAGGCACCTGAGTCAGGCACTTCGGCGAATCCCACTAAGCACTTGTGTACTTCTTTAGGTGCCTAAACCCCTTTGTCAATCTGGATTATTTGCCTTATGCAAACAACCTAGAGAAACTCATAAAGACTGGCTGGAGTTGATGACGTGCAGAATGTTTCCTTTCAGCTCCCTGAGCAAGGGGCAGGTAGTTCTCCTGTCAGAGATACCAGCTCCGGGAGACATTAATACACACAGCAGGGGATGCTTTCCATTATCTCAGTCACAAAGCGTCATTACCATTGTCATATGGGAGCTGCTTGGTAATGAGGGGATGGGAGCGCGCTCTTCTTCCTGCTCTTCTGGACTCCCTTTTCCGCACTTCCCCTTCGACTCAGACGGCTCCTCCTTCGTCCCTGAAGCAGAAAGAAACATTCGTAACATTTCGCTTTTCCATGTGTTATCCCTGGTTTACAGAGGACGGAAGTCGGGCCCAGAGCCCTGAAGCGACTTGCCCAGGGTCAGACTGAAGGTTGTGGGCAGAGCTAAGCAGAGAACTCCGATCTCATGGCTCTTCGCTGGGGGCTTTTACCACATGAGGCTTCCTCTGATCTAGGGGCCAGTTTCTTTTCCATGGTGTATTCTACTCTTCCCCTCCCCTTGCACAGCGTTCCTGTCAGTGATGGGCAACAGGCCTCATTTGCACTTAACCCCCCAAGAAGTAATGACTCAGCTCTGGTACGGTTCCCAGCTGTGACCTGCTGAGACCTCTGGAGCATTTTACTGATGAAACAGACCCAATCCAGGAGACAAGAAATGATTTCCTACAACATCCAGCCTCTCTGTTCTCCTTACAGCCTGGAGCAATGTTAGTACTCCCCACCCCACAGTGCCAGACCCCCCGAGGGGGGTGATCTGACACTGTCAGCTCTCCCCACCTCAGCGATGGACCTCGGCCACCCTGTCCAGGAGGATCCGGCACTAAATGGATTCCAGAGTCTGAGGTTCCCATCACTGTCCCGTGAGATGCCCTGATGTGTAAGGCTTGTAGAGTGACTGGTGTGAGTATTCCTCACATGCTCCTCGCCACAAACCATGTGGATTGAATCCTCACCTGTAAGATCCAGTTCAACTTGTTCTGTGTTCTCCTGCAGCTTCACCTCCTCTGACTCCACCTGGGTCTCAGCTGTTTTCTTCTTCAGGGACAAGTGCGTCCACCTTCGTGGTGAGGAAACTGTTCTCTCCTCATTGCTCTCTGCCATCGAGGTGTCAGACTGG
The DNA here is from genome assembly GCF_011386835.1 of Chrysemys picta bellii. NCBI lineage: Eukaryota > Metazoa > Chordata > Testudines > Emydidae > Chrysemys > Chrysemys picta. Next base: position 18,317 of record NW_027053580.1, read on the forward strand.
CTACAGACACAGAGTCTTTTCATGCCTGATAAGATGGTCCATGAGCATTTGCTTCTCTGGGGCTTCTCTGGCAAGGCCTGTTCTTGCTGGCTGAGGACAGAGCATGCCTCGATTGCTGCAGGTTGGGGGAACACTTTGTGCACAGGGATCTCTCTGTGCTCCCTAGAGGCGAGTCTTTGGAAAAAGGAACGAAGCCTGGAGTAGAAAGAAGGAGGAAATGGGTTTTTCTGTCATTCTCTAAAGGAAAGGAATTAGTTTGCCCAGGATTCACAGATCCAAGAGACTGGTCTTTTGAAGCCAACTGCTCCAGCCAATTCATACAACCAAGAACATAAGCAACACAAGATCGCCCAGCCTGGGTAAAACTGTCTGACAGTAGCCAGTGCCCCAGAGGGAATGAACAGGAAATGATCAAGTGATCCATTCCTGACGCTCATTTCCGGCTCCTGGCAAATGGAGGTTAGGGACACCATCCCTGTGCATCCTGGCTAATAGCCATTAATGGACCTCTCCTGCATAAATGTATCTAGTTCCTTTTTGAACTCTGTTAAAGTCTTGGACTTCACAACATCCTCCGGAAAAGAGTTCCACAGGTTAACTGTGCGTTGTGTGAAAAATACTTCCTTTTGTTTGTGTGAAACCTGCTGCTTATTAACAACGACTTCAAAGGGGGCACTAGGATGTGACTCAAGGACCATTTGATCTGTAGTTAAACACTGTACCCCTGAACTCTACCCCCATGATTAGATCCAGCTGAAGACACATGGGACCGTGGTGAAACAGAAATTCTTCTGCAGACGTTCTAGGGCCTGTGTTATGTAGGGGGTCAGACTAGATGATCAGGACTGGCCTTAGAGCCTTTGAAACTATGAATTTCTGAACCTAAAGATGGCTGTAACTGCTAGTGTGAAGGTTGCTGCTCCTGTCCAAGAGGAGATACTTTGTCTGAGGTTTCCTTGGGGAAAGGCCCCTGGATCCCTGTTCCCTCTTTCTCATAACCTTCCTTGGACAGAGCACATCACAGGTTCTCCCCTTTTGTTCTCTAACAGGAAACCTCCATCCACCAGATCTGTAATTCCTCCCTTGCTAGCACAGTCGCTGGCTACATTTCCTAGCCTGACTCTCACCTCATGGATCTCACGCCTCCCCTGCCATTGGGCAGACATGGAAACAGCAAAGGTCAATTTATATTTTCTTTGGTCATTGCCTGGGTCTAGTTGCAAAACTGCTTCATTATTAACCCCACTCCTTTGTGCACAGAATGTTGGGACTCTGGGAACAGATGGGGCCAAGCTGAAAACCAATAAACCTTTGTTCCCAGAGAACCCAGTAAAAGGAACAAAAGATTGTCATCAAGAAGATTTGAGGGTCTGGAAGGATGGATTTGCAGCTGCAAATATGTTGATTTATTCTCAACTATTTCAATATCTGGAATTTATTAGCATGGGGAAAATAATCAGTAAACTTTAAATGAAGAATTTCCCATGCTATTTATAACATGCAGTCAGAAGTTTGGCCACCAACACAATAAGAAAGAAATCACACCGAGACCCATGACCAATGTAGGCTACAGTTTATTTAAACCCCTTTCCTGGAAAGGAATTGCAGGGGGGAATTTACACATCTATTGTATAACCCAATGGGGGCATAGTAGAATTTGTAGAGAGTTTTGAAGTCTATCTCCATGAGATTATTTCTGAGAGAACTGCCAAGATGACAGCCAGGGGATGGGAGTGGAGCTGTATCCCTTTCAATAGCTTAAGATTTCTTTCTTCTGCATTATTTGATCTCATTTATGTGTGTTTCAATCATGTAAAGTCTGAGATAGATATTGTCTCAATACACATACATTAGCCAATCATTACATGAGACAAAAGGTTTAGATTCACAACTTGAAGGCAATGAGTGAATTAGAACATAACAGAACATAAGAATATAAGAACATAAGAACGGCCGTACTGGGTCAGACCAAAGGTCCATCTAGACCAGTATCCCGTCTACCGACAGTGGCCATTGCCAGGTGCCCCAGAGGGAGTGAACCTAACAGGCAATGATCAAGTGATCTCTCTCCTGCCATCCATCTCCACCCTCTGACAAACAGAGGCTAGGGACACCATTCCTTACCCATCCTGGCTAATAGCCATTAATGGACCTAACCACCATGAATTTATCCAGTTCTCTTTTAAACGTTGTTATAGTCCTAGCCTTCACAACCTCCTCAAGTAAGGAGTTCCACAAGTTAACTGTGTGCTGTGTGAAGAAGAACTTCCTTTTATTTGTTTTAAACCTGCTGCCTATTAATTTCATTTGATGACCCCTAGTTCTTGTATTATGGGAATAAGTAAATAACTTTTCCTTATCCACTTTCTCCACATCACTCATGATTTTATATACCTCTATCATATCCCTCCTTAGTCTCCTCTTTTCCAAGCTGAAGAGTCTTTAATCTCTCCTCATATGGGACCCGTTCCAAACCCCTAATCATTTTAGTTGCCCTTCTCTGAACCTTTTCCAGTGCCAGTATATCTTTTTTGAGATGAGGAGACCACATCTGTACGCAGTATTCGAGATGTGGGCGTACCATCGATTTATATAAGGGCAATAATATATTCTCAGTCTTATTCTCTCTCCACTTCTTTAATGATTGCTAACATCCTGTTTGCTTTTTTGACCGCCGCTGCACACTGCGTGGACATCTTCAAAGAACTATCCACGATGACTCCAAGATCTTTTTCCTGACTTGTTGTAGCTAAATTAGCCCCCATCATATTGTATGTATAGTTGGGGTTATTTTTTCCAATGTGCTTTACTTTAGGGGCAACTCCAAGGGAAATACTATTTATGGAGATATCAATGTAAATTTTACATGAGTTTTGTTATCTTCCCTTTAGGTTCTATCCATGGAAATTCACCCATACTCGTCTGCTGAAAGATAAAATCATGGAAATCTGCCTCCAGAGAACGTGGAAGGCTGACGCAGACGGGGAACTGAAAGATGCCCACATTCAAATCAAAACGGAACGTTGAGAACTGACTGTTGCAACGCTGGCCCCACCAGTCCCTAGGACGGGGGTGGCCAAGCGGAGCCTGAGAAGGAGCCAGAATTTACCAATGAACATTGCCAAAGAGCCACAGGAATATGTCAGCAGCCCCCCATCCGCTCTCCCCCTCCAGCCCCCAGCACCTCCCGCCCACCAGCAGCCCCACCAATCAGCGCCTGGGAATCTGGGAATTACCTTCTGTAAAAACTCATCTTCTTTCGAACACCTGTGGAAATTGGTTCAAGAAACTGATTCAAGAAGTTGTTGACAGATGGATAGTACGCGTCTATCAGCAGCTCCTTGGGTCACCAGCCGTCGTCAACCAAGCCAGTTGGCAGACTGAAGGCAGGGCAAGAATGCTGAAGCAGAAAGTTCTTTGCTGTTGGGATACGTGACATCACAATAAACTGATACATAAACACACCTGGACACCCACCCAGAGAGACACGCACCCACAGAAGCTAGTAACATTTACAACATTGAGAGATGCACCCAAAATCTCTAGTATCAGAGGGGTAGCCGTGTTAGTCTGAATCTGTAAAAAGCAACAGAGGGTGCTGTGGCACCTTTAAGACTAACAGAAGTATTGGGGGCATAAGCTTTCGTGGGTAAGAACCTCACTTCTTCAGATGCAAGTCAGACTTGCTCCCAATACTTCCGTTAGTCTTAAAGGTGCCACAGGACCCTCTGTTCCAAAATCTGTAGGAATTTTGATTTGGGGGAGGGGATCATAGGTGCTGACTGCACGGGGGGGAAAAATTAGTGGGTGCTTAGCACCCACTGGCAGCCAAGCTCTACCCTCCCTCCAGGCCATCTCCCGCTAACCCACTCCGCCCCCTCCCTCCCAGGGCCTTCTGCCTGCCACAACACACAGCTGTTTGGCTGCATTCAGGACGCTCCCAGTGGGTGGGGGAGGAGCAAAGCCGTAACTCACCCAGAGACGTGATTTTATGAAAAGGTTCGGAGGCCCAGAAACACGTTGACAATGTTCGAAGGCCCTGTGGGAAGGAGCAGAAGAGCGTTGGGCCTGTGGGGTCGATACGATGACTCAGGGGAAGCTCTTTGGGGCAGGGAGAGCTTTGTGTGGCTGGGCAGTGCCTAGCAGAATGGGGCCCCGGGCTCAGACTGACGCTGTGCAGCCAGTGGCAGTACAAACAAATAACAATGGGGGGGGACAAAGCGACACATCTAATCGTTGGGATTTTACACAAAGACCTTTCAGAAGAGCCCTAGACGGTGTCTGAGCTGGCTCGGATGAGGCAGCAAGGGGCAGCGCAGCCTGAGGCAGTGAAACTGCCAATCCCCCCGGGAGCAATGGAAGCAGGCCCAAGCCGTAGCAAAGAGCGGTTCCTGCCGGGAGACGGGAAGCAGGCAGATGGCAGCTCTGAGGGACAGAGAGTGTCTGTTTGTTCTGTATGTGGACAGCACCTGGCACAATGGGGCTGGTCCCTGAGTGGGGTCTGTACACAATGCTAATAAAAGAAGGGGATTTGTTGGATTACTGGCGAGCTCTGAATCCCCTGAGTGCACAGGTGGCAGGTGACGGGGCAAGCCCTGGACAGACGGGATCTGCCCAGCCAGGGCAGCATATGCAGGACGGGGAAGGGGAAAGGCCATTGGGAGTGTTTCCACAGAAGCAAAGAAATCGGGAAACCAGCCCAACCATGGCGGAGTGAGGCTGTTCCCGGGGCTAGATCTCCACAGACAGCAGTCATGGGCAGGCTGGGAGGGATGGCCTGGATTCACTTTGGATTGGCTCCAGTGTAAATGAGACGAGAATTGTCCCAGAAGGGCCCAGGTACAAGAGTGACAGACACTGTAGGTGGAGCCTGTGAATAAAACAATTAGGTGCATTATAAAACAGTAGTAAAATAATCCCCCTGCTCCCCTTCTCCTGATGGGGGACCCCAAGTCTGATCTTGTACCTGTCCATGGGGCATCATCACTGAATGGGGGAGCTGTTAACGAGGCACCTCAGGGATTGGCTGTAGCCCCCTCACTATTCAACTTTGTAATTAACCATCTGGAAGTAAATATAAAATCACGGCTGATAAAGTCTGTGGCTAGCACAGCTTGGAGGAGTGGTAAATAATGCTAATGACGGGCAGTTGTACAGAGCAGCCTGGATGGTTTGGTAAACTGGGATTAGTAAAACAAATGCAGTTTAATACAGCCAAAAGCCAGGCCCTGTAGCTGGGAACGGAGGCTGGTGGCCACACCTAATTCAGATCCTGGGTCTGTGTTGGAGCAGACGGGCGTGTCTGGCTCAACAAGACAGGGTGCTGGGGTCCCGAGCTGCCAGGGCAGGAAAGCAGGGGCAGAAGTAGTCTTGGCACATCGGTTGGCAGCTCCCAAGGAGCTTTCTGTGATCCAACCCGTCACAAGGGACAAAACACTCCAATCCCTCCTGGTGGAAGGAGCCAGGTTTGCTCTTCAAATTCTGTCCTTGGTAAATGTCCAGGTCTGGGAATGTCCCACAACAGCATTTCTAATGGGAAGCTGGCTGCAGAACAATGAAACTGCTGAGAGCTCCTATGCAGGAGGGGTGGGAATTCAGTCTCTCTGTTCTGTCAGTGCAGCTAGAGCAATAGGAAAACCTCACCACTCACTGTAGCAACTGTCTACTCCAAAGTACTACAGGAGCATTTTAAGTGTAGACAGCCTGAGAGTGAGACCAGATCTACCTCCAGTTGGCACTAGGGATGCACCAACGCTGAGACTACAGCAATGACAACAGTTCAATACTGCCAGAGTTGGCAGGATTCAAACCTACATGGGAAGGCCCCAAGGAATTTCTAGTCCAGCACCTTAACTCCTCAGCCACAACTACCTGATGGCCATTGGCCTTCCTACACTGTGATTCTCTTCTCAGGAAATTATCACTTCACGTTGTTTGCTCAGACCAGCCTCCCCGGCCCACTCACTGCTGTGCAGGACTGTTAGTGTGTCCATTGCTGGACAGCAGGAATTCCTGTCCATTTCCCTTCCGGCTGGAGCAGGATTGGAGTGTGTTTGTGTTAATGACATTGCTGTAGATTGTTTTTCGTTCCCCATCTTGGCTATTCAGACAGTCCCTTTCCCATTCAGATCTCCAGCATCTCATTCCAATAGCAGGTCCGGTTTTCTCTGGGGCACTGCCATGTTTCATGGGGTTGGTGAGTGAACTCAGCCTTGCATTCCGTCCTTGATGGGGCAGGACAAGGGTGGTCAGTTTTGTTGGGTCAGAAAGTTGGCAACCCTAGATCCAGGGGAAACAAACACCCAGCGAGGCTGGACAGGGGCAGGACATCAGCTTTGAGGGGAGGGGTGGGGGTGGCAGTGACATCACAAAGGCCTGTTGCAGGAACTCGGCCTATTGGGCAAAGGTGGTGGGGAGGGGGTGACCTCACAGAGAGACCCTGACATCAGCCGGGCAGGACAGAAGTGCAGGGCCAGGCCAGTCTCTGAGACCCCCCCGGCTTTGCTGCCGCAAGTCTCCTTCGCGAGGTCTCTCCTCGAGGACTGAGAGAGAATTAGGATTCACGGATGTGAGCATGAGGAGGAACCGCTGTGGAGTTTTCTCCTTTCCTACCTCTGATTGTGCTGAAAACAAACTTCCCTTTTCCAAGGTAAGAGGCCCAGAGAAGTTTGGAACCTGTTCAGTCTGATCCCCCTGGTGCAGGCAGCATTCTAGGCCCAGAAAACACTGGCTTAAGGTGGCCGAATTTGATTTTCTGCCTAAGACTTTGACGCTTGGAATCCCTGGGGACATTGGGGTTTATCCTTTTTGGTTTCCCTTTTCCTCTTTCCTCCCTCCTTTCTCCTCTTCTCTTGCTTCTTTTTCCCCTTTCCCTGGCTTCCCTCCCTCTACCAAGGAGGGGTGTGTGTGGAGGGGCTCAGGGCTAGGACAGAGGGTTGGGGTGCAGGGAGAGAGCGCTCTGGCTGGGGGTGCGGGCTCTGGGATGGGTCTAGGAATGAGGGGCTCAGAACTGGAGCTGAGGGTTGGGGTGCAGGGGGTGAGCACTCCAGCTGGAGATGTGGCCTCTGGGATGGGGCTGGGAATGAGGAGCTCAGGGCTAGGGCAGAGGGTTGGGGTGCAGGGGTTGAGGACTCCGGCTGGGGGTGCAGGCTCTGGGCTGGGGCTTGGAATGAGGAGTTTGGGGAGCAGGTTGTCCCAGGGAGAGAGGACTCCCCCAGCCCTCTCTCACCACAGCAGCAGGGCCAGGTGAGAGAGCAGCTGTCTCCTGGCCACAGCAGCTCTGGTGGGGCTGGGCTGGGACTAGGGGAGGGAACAGGATTTATTTTTCCTAAGTCAAAACGGGGAAGGGAAGGAGTTATGCTTCAGTTTTTACCTTATAAACTTAGTTCCTATCTAATATACAAGACGCTATGGGAATAAGACACCATGTCATATGGTGACATCAGAAGAGCAGAGGCTGTGAGAACTACATCCACCGAGAGGGCAGGGGATTTATAGTCAGATTGCGTCAAATGCTGCATTCGTCGGCTTACATTTAACAACAACGCTTAGCTAACAGAATGGAGAAAGGAATTCTCTGCTAAAGATTCAACCTGCCCCTTTGGCCAACTCCACCCCTTCCCTGAACAGAGTGTGCTCAGAACAACACCCCCACCCACCCAGCCACACACACAAGCCCACAGCT
>NW_027053581.1:0-26000 GCF_011386835.1 Chrysemys picta bellii
AAAAAACCAAATTTAATTTGGTGACCCTTTTCAAACAGAAGTTAAGCAAAGTGCGTCTCTGTTGGTCAGAGGTAGGACAGCCATGGGGAGTAAGAAAGCCCACTTACTTTTTTCCCCTCAGTAATAGATTAGATCTTGGATCTGAAATCGACTTTAGCCAGCACAACACCCAGCCTCTCCTTCTGTCCAAGTAAAAGCAACTGACACTGAGGGCCAACTGCCAGTGTTGAAATCACAGCATAGTGAGGTCACACTGCAGCACTTATGTCATTGTTGCCATGAACACGGGTGGGTAATAAAGGAAGGACCAAGGGTTGTTAACCATATAAGCGACATAAGGTATTATGGAGGTGCCTGGTGGCGACTCCAGTTAAGGTTAAGGTTAAGGTTTTGTCTAAAATGGGGCATAAATTCCTGCTTTTCCCTATGAGCAGGTGGTTAACCAGTATGGATTAACCTTTACTCTGACCTTTACTCAGTCAGGGAGTTAGGCTCCTAACTCCCATGGATTTCAGTGGGAGTTAAGTGCCTAAATACCTTTGAGGTTCTGGGCCAAAAAACCGAATTTAATTTGGCGACCCTTTTCAAACAGAAGTTAAGCAAAGTGGGTCTCTGTTGGTCAGAGGTAGGACAGCCATGGGGAGTAAGAAAGCCCACTTACTTTTTTCCCCTCAGTAATAGATTAGATCTTGGATCTGAAATCGACTTTAGCCAGCACAATACCCAGCCTCTCCTTCTGTCCAAGTAAAAGCAACTGACACTGAGGGCCAACTGCCAGTGTTCAAATCACAGCATTGTGAGGTCACACTGCAGCACTTATGTCATTGTTGCCATGAACACGGGTGGGTAATAAAGGAAGGACCAAGGGTTGTTAACCATATACGGTCTCGCATGATATTCTTATTGATAAACTAGGCAAATACAATTTAGATGGGGCTACTATAAGGTGGGTGCATAACTGGCTGGATAACCGTACTCAGAGAGTTGTTATTAATGGTTCCCAATCCTGCTGGAAAGGCATAACGAGTGGGGCACCGCAGGGGTCTGTTTTGGGACCGGCTCTGTTCAATATCTTCATCAACGACTTAGATATTGGCATAGAAAGTACGCTTATTAAGTTTGCGGATGATACCAAACTGGGAGGGATTGCAACTGTTTTGGAGGACAGGGTCATAATTCAAAATGATCTGGACAAATTGGAGAAATGGTCTGAGTTAAACAGGATGAAGTTTAACAAAGACAAATGCAAAGTGCTCCACTTAGGAAGAAAAAATCAGTTTCACACATACAGAATGGGAAGAGACTGTCTAGGAAGGAGTACGGCAGAAAGGGATTTAGTCTCTAAGGTGCCACAAGTCCTCCTGTTCTTCTTTTTGCGGATACAGACTAACACGGCTGCTACTCTGAAACTAGGGGTTATAGTGGACCACAAGCTAAATATGAGTCAACAGTGTGATGCTGTTGCAAAAAAAGCAAACACGATTCTGGGATGTATTAACAGGTGTGTTATGAGCAAAACACGAGAAGTTATTCTTCCGCTCTACTCTGCTCTGGTTAGGCCTCAGCTGGAGTATTGTGTCCAGTTCTGGGCACCACATTTTAAAAAAGATGTGGAGAAATTGGAAAGGGTCCAGAGAAGAGCAACAAGAATGATTAAAGGTCTTGAGAACATGACCTATGAAGGAAGGCTGAAAGAATTGGGTTTGTTTAGTTTGGAAAAGAGAAGACTGAGAGGGGACATGATAGCAGTTTTCAGGTATTTAAAAGGGTGTCATAAGGAGGAGGGAGAAAACTTGTTCACCTTAGCCTCTAAGGATAGAACCAGAAGCAATGGGTTTAAACTGCAGCAAGGGAGGTCTAGGTTGGACATTAGGAAAAAGTTCCTAACTGTCAGGGTGGTTAAACACTGGACTAAATTGCCTAGGGAGGTTGTGGACTATCCATCTCTGGAGATATTTAAGAGTAGGTTAGATAAATGTCTATCAGGGATGGTCTAGACAGTATTTGGTCCTGCCATGCGGGCAGGGGACTGGACTTGATGACCTCTCGAGGTCCCTTCCAGTCCTAGAATCTATGAATCTATGAATATAAGCGACATAAAGTATTATGGAGGTGCCTGGTGGCGACTCCAGTTAAGGTTAAGGTTTTGTCTAAAATGGGGCATAAATTCCTGCTTTTCCCTATGAGCAGGTGGTTAACCAGTATGGATTAACCTTTACTCTGACCTTTACTCAGTCAGGGAGTTAGGCACATAAATACCTGCAAAACTCTGGGCCCAACTGCCACTCAGAACTTCCCCTGAAGATGGTGGCCTCATTGGTTCTAACTGTCGACATTCCTATGCTGCTCATAGACATTGCGGATGCTCCATCCAGCTGGATGGTGTACACAATGATACCATCCAAGTAGAAGAAACATCTGCTTAAGTCATTAATCTCTGAGAGGCAGCAGGCCCCTGGGTCATCCCAAAAAGCTGAACTGAACTATAATGACGCAGCCCAATAGTGAAGGTTATCTTTATGCTGAACTTCCGTAAGAGAACCTGGCAATATCCACTGGGCAAATCCAGAGTAATGGATTCCTGAGCACCCCCAAATTGGTCCAGAACATCATCAATCTGTAGGATTGGCGGTGTATGTTTTTTGTAACAGTATTTAGCTGTCTAACAACCCCACAAAAGCAGTGTACTTTATCTTCCCTTGTGACTAGAAAAACTGGTGATGTCCATGAGATGGCCAAATCACTCTCTTTTTGACCTGTAACAGGTTTTCTACTGTCTTGGCACAGCTGTGCAAGAGGGTCTCTGTTTATGGGGTGTACATCTCGATGTATCGATATAGTGCTGTCAAATGTGCCCATCCCAGCTTGGCGCTAAGTCCTATAATTAAGATGCCTTTGTAACTGGACAAAAGGATATTCACATCCTCCAAGGGCATTGTTGTATCAGTCACAGAAGATGAAATTGATACATTGGGGTTAGTGTGTAATTCAGCACGATCTTCATCTCACCCTGATGTTTGATTACACACATGGAATCGCCATCGGATTCCAGTCTACAAAAATCTACTCCCAAACTGGACCATATCAGTGACCACAAAGGGGTGGCCCCTGCTGAGGCACCAATATGTACAGTGAGATCTGCCTTGCCTTTAACTGACAATTCTTGGCCCTCAGTTCCATGGACAGGAAGCTGATGAGGATAGGTCAGGGGGATATTTGCTCAAAGTTCTCAAGTCACTAGAGAAACAGCAGCTCCCATAGCCACTAAACCAGGCAGCAGCTGTCTGATTCACAGTGACCCATACAACACCAGCAACAGAGGTAATGCTACTTCAGTAAATGGCCTTTGCTCTGCTTCAGTTAGTCCCTAGTCTATTCTGATTCACCGTATCCATCACCGTATCCATCACCATGATAACAGAGGGTCTGGCCAATAAGCCCAGCCCTCACCCCTAATTTCCTGATGGCTTCCAGGCATTATTCTTAGCCCTGCATTCATATTGTAATAAATGGCCCGTCTGTGACCATATGTAGCAAGAAACTTCCCCCCCCCTTTGTGGTTGCTGGGGGATTGAAGCAGCATCTGCTGGTGCAGCTAGTTGACCCACACACTCTGCTAGTTGTTGTAAGTGCTGAGTTGATCTTCCGCCTTTGCCAGGCAGGACAGGTTGTACCTCAGCTACCCAGACTCCCGGCATGGTAACAGATAGCTTCTTAGCTTCATGGACTAGATGACCTCCTGAGGTCTCTTCCAACCCTGATCTTCTACGATTCTATGATAGCTGGATGCACCAAACTCAGAGAATCTGGGTCCCCTGGAGTCACATCACCGATAATGCCTTTTCCTCGTAGAATCCAGTATTACTCCGTCAGTGTCGAAACGGCACAGTTCTGTAGCTGCTCTCACTAGGAAGCATAAATATCAATGCCCTCCTGCGGTTTCCACATCCTCTCCAGCCACACCAGGAATTGCCCTACACCCCACCCCCCAAAAAAACTCCCCCATCACCCTCCCAAGGGTCAACCCAACCAAGCTGAAGAACATACCAAGAACCAGGAATATACCAACCTGTTCTCTGCAGGTTCAAAACATCCAAACAGCCCGAAGCACAAATACAGCTACCTACTGAAGAAAGTCTCCACAATCTAAAGGCAATTCCCGATGTTTGTCGGTCAAACTTGTCCCATTTATTGAAGTTACAAAACATGGCTGCTGGTGCACCTCTTGCAAATAAGCTTACGAAGAAGGAAAGCTTCCCACTGTTACAATTGATAAAACCGGAGGAGCTTGGTTTGCCGGACCGATCAGCAAAGCCAGAGCTGACAAACGACATGAAAAGGCTGCAAAACACCAAGCCTGCTGAAAGCCTTCTAAGCCAGTCACTGCCAGAAGTACTTCATGAGGCTGTTAAGAATGCTGGAGACACAACACAGTTTATGCAAACAAACATGGCTGTCGTATCATACTTTCTATTTAAGCAAAAGATACCACATCCTACAAACTGGAGGCCAATGTTAAGTGCATTGTTACTTGTTAACCCTGAAGTTGGACACTGGTTCCAACCAAGACCAGCAAATGCTCACTATCTTTCTGCAAGGTTTCAGAGTGGTAGCCGTGTTAGTCTGTATCAGCAAAAAGAACGAGGAGTCCTTGTGGCACCTTAGAGACTAACAAATTTATTCGAACATAAGCTTTCGGGGGCTAAAACCCACTTCATCGGATGCATGCAGTGGAAAATAAAGTAGGAATATATATACCGGTATACACAGGGGACATGAAAATATGGGTGTTGCCATACTAATTATAACAAGCCCACCTTAACTGATTACTCTCATTATAGTTAGTATGGCAACACCCATTTTTTCATGTCCTCTGTGTATATATATATTCCTACTGTATTTTCCACTGCATGCATCCGATGAAGTGGGATTTAGCCCACGAAAGCTTATCTTTCTGCAAGAAACTCAATGGACTGGTTAGAATCATGCGGTGCAACACTGAAGGACTCAGCAGTTGAAAAAGTGAAGAACTCTCTCACCACATTCAAAAAATGTGCATATATGTCTGATGAATGCACCAGTGCAAATGGGCATTGAGTATTAAGTCATTGCGTGTCTTATCTTGATGTCAGGGGTAGGCCAGAAGATGCATTTCTAGATGTTCCAGTTATAGAAGACACATCGGCTGCATCTGTGACAACCCACGTCTTCGAAGAGTTAAATGCTTGTACATTGGACCCCAAGATGTCTGCTTGTGCGTTTGATGGAGCTGCAAACTTCTCTTGAAGACATGGTGGAGTACAAGCTTTGCTCAGAAAAAAAGTGTAACCCTAATCTCTCCTATACACACTGCAGAGGCCATCTTAAGTTCAGTACCCAGAAAGATAAATGGAGCAAATTATTAAGCATGTTGTATTGGGGGGAGGAAGAGCAAAGCCAAGATTCCACCCATTTCCTACCCCTCTCCACCCCCTCCCATCCACCTGCATGGGCTGGGGGTGGAGGTGAAATGCCAGGTGTGCAACTCTTCTCCTTCTCCCGTGCCTGCACCTGCAATGTGGAGAGGCAGCAGAGCGGAGTGGGAGTGTGACCAGGGTCTTGCTTCCCAGTACATCCCTGCATAGCCGTGTAAGGGTGGGCTACAGTCTGGTCTGTAGTGATCAAATGAAATATTAAAGCAGCCCAAAGGCAGCATTTCCAGATGGATGCAAAATTCTGTTTGCAGAGAATCTCAGGCTTCAGCTTTTGTCTTTCAGAAGCTCAGCTCCGTAGAGTACCTCTAGGTGGCACTACAAGCTGGAAGGTGGCATCAGGCACACCCCTGGTGCAACAGAGCATTTCACCTTACAGTAATATCACTCTATGCCCACAGGCTATATCGGCTGGATTTCTCTGGCCTGACCAAAGAGCTGAGCTCAACTTTTGACTAAAGACCACTAAAAAACCTCCCTGGGATAGGGCTGGTTTTATGGCAAAGCATGTGCAGGAGTTAGGAGATGGAGCTTCTATTCCTGAGTCTGCCTCACATTTGCTAGGAGACCGTAGGTAAGTCACAAAGTGTCTCTGTGCCTTAGATGCCCCGTCTGTGACTTAGGGATAACACTTTGCTATGTCACATGAGGCGCTATTCGGCTGCATTCCATGCTGATTGTAAACCCGCAGGCGGAAGTTGCTATAGAAGTTCAAAAGAGTATTTATGTTATTCGTGTATTTTTTATTACCTTCCAAAGGAGCGAAGGGAGAGAACCCATCTTCAGGAGCAGCTCAGTCAGTACTTCTCAGAAATAATCCGATCGGCCAGTCACTTTCAATGCTTCTGTGACGGGGAGCTCGACTCACCACTAGAATGGCACCTCCTCTGGCCTTCCTGGGGATTAGCTTCACGAGGTCAATGCCCCTTCCCGCGGTTGCATGCAGTTTCTCCGCCTCTCTGGACCCCCTCTAGTTCCACAAGCTGCAGCCTGCTCTTGGGGACTTAGCACTCCGGCCAGGTCACTCAGCAGTTTTCCCCTACAGGGTACCAAAGTTCTTCCACATGAACGGTCTCAGGCAGTCTTCTCTGGCACTCCCCTGAGGGTACTGGAGACACTTGGACGGCTCCCAGGAGTTCCAGACATGACCCTAGATGTTGTGGCCAGTGCTGTGAGTAAATGCTGTGAGGCCCTGATGTCCACAGAGCAAATAAAAATAAACCGGAGTTTTCCTCTTCCATTGAGTTGTTTTATTTATAAATGACATTCTGCTTTCCAGGTGATTGTCACATGCAGGCGTGTCACCCCAGGCGCTGTGAGCAAGAAATCATGGGAAAGGGACGGTTTAGAATTCTGGAGTTTCCTACAGTGGTATGTTTCATTATTATTATTATTTATATTATTGTAGCATCTTGGAACCCGAGTCATATACCAGGGCCCCGTTGTACTAGGCAGAACAAATAGACGGTCCCTGCCCCAAGGAACTTACAGTCTAAGTACAAACCAAGAGACAACAGACAGATATAAACAGATGAGGAGCACAAGAAGTCAGAATGACAGGCAATGTTCTCAGCACACCAGCAGCCTAACTGTTGTCAAGTTAGTTGTAGGGTGTGTGTAGTAGCTTCCCCCAGGATTTATAACTTCAGCTGACCAAAATCCTCCGGCCTGACTCTGTTGCCACATTCATTGCCTTGAATGGGAATCAGTTGTATCCAGCAGCCAGAAAACAGGGTGTCTCAGGAAGCTGACTCAAAATCCTTGAGACTGGTCCAAACCACTGTAAAATTAGGATAGCTCCCTCCTATATCTCAAGCTTTTAAATTGCTTCTGTTGTTATCCTGGTACATATTATTTAACTGAAGCTGCCTGTGTCCCATTTGAGTTGTCTCCCACATTTCTTTGGTCCTGTTCCCTTCTTCTTCCACCCACACTGCATCCCTCCATTGTCTCTCCTCCCTACTCCTCTCATTCTCTAGCTCCCCCCCCCATGAATTTCTTACACCCACAACTGTGATATCCCTGTTCTTTTTTATCTCCCTTGATTTCAACCAGTCCCTAGACTGACATTACCAGGTCAGGCTTTTGTTTCCCTGCACAGCTCATAAACCGCAATCGCCGCCTCCTGCACTGATGGTTTGGCCAGAGACTGAAACCATCACATTTCTCTGCAGTCAGTGCCTCCTATCGCTATGGAAAGAGAAGCAAGGATGTGCTGCAGAGATGTGATCACTACAATGGCGTAGTGGGGAATTGATAGGGCATGTGAGCAAATTCAACCTGAGCGGGGGGGTGGAGGGGACATCAGTTATACTTTTCTTTTTGTGGTGGTTTAACTCCAGCTGAGGCACAGCTGGAAATGCTGCTGAACAAAGGGTTTATTTAGATGAAGGGCTTTTTCCTCACTTGCTGGGAGGCGGCTGAGAACAGTCTATTTGGATCACAGAGCTGTTCTAGGGATTTGCAAGTAGAACAGATGACAGTGTAACTGGCAATAAATGCTCATTTTCCTTAGCTAGCAACTGGCTACTAAGTGTTCTGAGCCAACATAAAAGGAAGGAACGATGAAGCAACTGGAGAGGATTTTCTTTGCTCATAGATGTGGCTTTTCCGGACATAAGAATGACCTACTGGGTCACACCCATGGTCCTGTATCCTGTCTTCCAACAGTTGCTGGTGCCGGATGGTCCAAAAGTAATGAACAGAACAGGGCAATTTATCAAGTGATCCAACCCATTGTCCAGTCCCAGCTTCTGACAGTTGAAGGTTTAGGAACACCCACAGCGTGGGGTTACATCCCTGACTATTTTGGCTAATAGCCATTGAAGGCTCTATTCTCCAGAAATTTATCTAATTCTTTTTTGAACCTGATTCACTATTCTTTTGGCTTTCATAACATCCCCTGATGAGTTCCACGTTTGGACTGTGCATTGTATGAAGTACTTCCTTATGTTAGTTTTAAACCTGCTGCCTATTAACTTCATTGGGTGACCCCTGGTTCTTGCGTTATGCCAAGGGGTAAATAACTTTCCTGTTCACTTTCTCAACATCATTTGTGATTTCATAGACCTCTATATATCCCCCCCAGACACACACCTCGATACCCAGGCTCAGGGCACCTGCTGGGCAGGCATGCTTGTGAGAAGAACAGCTATGCTTTACTTATGGCAAACCCTTCTGCTTTCCTTCTTAAGTGGGATGGGCTCTTGGAATCCTGCCTGCCAAGCGCTGAGCCCACTCAGCTGCTCTGTGACCTGCACTTCCTGTCCTAAACTCTTGGCTAGTGCTCAGCAGCTGCTCCCTGCCCCAGAGGTGGCTGCACATCATTGCTGGTGTGTGCACTTGATTTAGTTGGGATTGGTTGTACTCTGAGCAGGGGGTGGGACTAGCTAGCTCCTGCGGTCCCTTCCACCCCTGAGATTCTATGATTCGCTAGTCCCCATCCTGCTGCCATCAAGGTGGGGTTTGCCATTGGCGTCACTGGGAGCCGGAGAGGGCCATGGCTGTGTGAGATGGTCTCTGACCAAGAGGGGAACACTTGGGGGGCACCCACAGTGGGTCAGCCCTAGCCGCCTAAACACTGGCGGCGTCCAACTCCGCGAGAGCGAGCAGGGACTGCCGGGAACTGGAGTCCCTTACTCTCCCGAGTCTCCTCCCACAGCTCGACCCGCGAAGGGAGGGAGAACTACGTTTCCCGTGGGGCACCGCGAGAGGGGCCGTACAGGGACGGGCACGCAGCAGCGCCGGCCGGAGTCGGAGGCGGGCGGGGCGCGGGGCCAGGAGCGCGCGTGCCGGGATGGTGCCGCTGGGTGTGGGCGTGGCCTGGAACGCGGCTGCGGTGACTGTTGGGGGCGGGGGCGGCGAAGGGGCGGGGCTGCGGCTGGTGTTGATAGTGCTCGGCTCGCGGAGGGACCGTTACTCTGAGGCGACGCAGCCTGGCGGCGGGAGGGCGCGTGAGGGCCGGGGACTGCACTGGGTGGGGTCTGTCCCGGCTCGCGCACAACCCCCCGCTCCGCAGTGCCCGGCTCGCGCCGGGGTCCGGGTCCCTGTCCCTGCGCCATCGCCGCCTCGTCCCCGGCTGAGGCACCGAGCAGCCCCCTCCCCCCCCCTTCCCGGGCGATGCCCTTGGCCGTGCTGGGCGCCGGCAGGTGATTCCCAGCGTCCGCCGCTCGTGCGATCCGCCGCCGCCGCCGCCGCCGCCATGGGGGCCGGGGGTGTCAACTCCAACCCGCTCCTCGCCCGCAGCCCCGGGGACGCGCAGCTGGACAGGGCGGGGGGGCAATGGCTCAGCTGGGACAAGGTGGGACCCGATGGGCGGGGGTGTCTGCGGGCGTGTGCCCTGCCCGCGAGCGGCCGGGGCTGAGCCGTGGGGCGCGCGTGGCGGGGGGGGGGGGGGGTGTTGGCGGGGGGGCGCGCGTGGCGGGGGGGGGGGGCTGCCGGGGTGGCGCGTGTGGCTGGTGGTGGCGGGGGGGGGCGCTGCCGGGGGGGGGGGGGCGCGTGGCTGCACCTACCCATTGCTAGATAATCAGATTCAGCAGCCCTCGAGGCTGCGGCTTTCCCTCCCCACCTCTCTTTCATCTGCCTGTGCGTCCCCTCTTGGTCAATCCAGCCCCTTCGGTCTTTGCGCGCTCTGCCCGCCCGGCCAGCACCCGCGGCTGGCTGCGTTTGCCCCCCTCACTGCACCATCGGGGCTGGTACTGGGGCTGCGGTGCTGCCCCTGGTTGTGTTGTTCCCTTGCCGCATATGAGAAAGCTGCCTGCTAAAATTGTTCCCGACCATTCAATTATGCACAGCCCTAGCAACCCCCGTTTCCATGGCGAGGAGAACATCAGAGGGGCTGCTCGTTGATTTCAACCCTCGGCTCCATTCGGCTGACACCGAGCACCTGCTGCTCCGCGCCATGGGAGCCTGGGGACGAGGAGTGAGGGAGAAAGGCTCAGACCGCTAGGGAGAGCTGCAGCCTGGCCCGGGCGGCGGGATCTGCCTGCAGGAACGGGGGTGAGTGCAGGCCAGGAGCAGAGCAAGGACGGGGCTGGCCCTTAGAGGTGAACACACGGTCCCCGAACACACGCTACAGCCAGGGCTAAGACCCCAGCCCAGAGAGCGCTCCTGTCCTCCAGCCGGCACCGAGCCCCTGAGCTCTCCATAGCAACTAACTGCTTTAACCTGCTCTGCCTGCAGCCAGCCCCGGGGCTGAGCATGTGTACGCGGCTGGTGCAGCCCGGCTCCCGGCAAAGCCTCCTTCAGCGAGCGCCACGGCCTCGTGCTCAGGGCCCTGCCTCTGCGGACAAACTCAGGTCATGTTGTCAGGCCTGGGAGCAGCAAGGGGACAGAGCTGGACTTAGCCGTCCATTTGTAAAGCCCCCGAGGGACGAGCCAAACCACGGAGGGCCCTGCTCGGGGCTGAGGAGACAGTGTCCCATCCAGACACCTTCGCGGTAACACGTGACAGGCTCGTGGGCAAGGCGGCTGCTTCTGAGTTAATCACTGGCTTGTGCTGCCTGGCCTAGCCCGGCCCCTCACCTGCCCCCAAGCAGCCCCACGCCCCGAGAACTGAGGGGCACCCGGTAGAGCCACCAGCGCGTCAGCTTCTAAGCGGGCAGGGCTGGAGGAGCCCTCAGGGGGGCGGGGGGAAACGAGGGACACGCTGGGGGTCGCCAAAGCTGGGCAAAGAATTCAGAACCGAGCCGGAACTTGCTTTGAATCACAGCCCCGTTGAGTCCCAGCTATGTCTACAGCTGGCCTCAACCTATCCGCGCTACCTCTGCTCGGGCAAGCATGCTAAGAACAGGCGGTGACTTGGGAGAGCCGGTTGGCACCTGTACCCACCCCCAGACCCAGTGGGTACGCTCAGGTGGCTACCCTGCCTCCACTGCTGTTCTTAGCATGCTCACTTGAGCAAACTGGAGCCTGCCCTGCAGCTCCAGAGTCCATGGGACCCAGCCGCCAGGCTTTGTACAGGATCATGCACATCTACACATTGCTCCCGTTGACCCTGGTGGGTGTCCTAGATCTGCTTATGAATGGCAATCTGTGCTACATTTAAATGAGTTTTAAAAAACCCACCTTAGCCCTTTCCCCTAGCTGCAGCCTTACATGTCAAATCCCAGCCTGGAACTGACTGTCACTGCACTGGGATACCCCTCAAGTCAGATCTCCCTATGGAAACCCTGCCAGGCTCTTAATGACTGGACTTTTCCTGCTTTGCGAGATTTCTACCTCATTTCCCTTCACACTAATGGATGGCTTCCAAGCCAGCCACATTCTCCCTGCTCCAGTAACTAGCACAACAGCCTACAAAAGTGATATTGAAAAACAAAGGGGCAGAGTAAAGTTCTTTTCAATGGCTTGACTTCTATTCCTCTCCAGTATTGGTACCATTTCCTTCAACGCTTGATGGCAGCTCTCTTCCTATGGATTGCAGCCGTTACTTTTATTATTCAGCATCAGCTCGACACCAGTTTGCCTTCTTGGGTTTCAAAGCACAGCAAAGTCAGGCTCCGTTTAGAGATTCCCTTGTTTGTGCAGGGTTGGATGGAGGGAGTTAGTTTCTGGTTCCTAGCTAGACTAGCACAAGGTACGGCCATGTAGGACTGGCCGTACTGCGCTAGAGACTAAGTGCATCAAATCAGCTAGCCTTTCTTGAGGAGTGATCAGTAACTGGTGCTGCAGAGAAAGCCTACACCAAGAACCAATGATCCATAATGCACCTGTTCAGGCAGACACCAGGGAATATTCCCTCCTGATGCCTTCAAGGCAAGCCATTTAGATTATGAAGCATTCAAAACTAACAGAGCTATTATTGGCCATAAAGTTATCTGACCCTTTGGGGAAAAAAATCCAGCCTTAGCATTTTAAGTCCTGCAGCAAACAGTTCCACAGATTAACTTTGTAACATTTCCCTTCATTTATATTTGCTTTAGCAGCTGTCAGGGGGGAAGGGATAGCTCAGTGGTTTGAGCATTGGCCTACTAAACCCAGGGTTGTGTGTTCATCCCTTACAGGGGCCATTTAGGGAACTTGGATAAAAATCTGTCTGGGGATTGGTCCCACTTTAAGCAGGGGATTGGACTAGATGACCTAATATTCTAATAAATGTGTGAACAGCTGTTCAAGTAACAGGGGACAGGTTAAAAAAACAGGAGGGCCTGATCTATTTTCATTGTAGTGGTGTAGCAGTTCTATAGTCTGGTTTTCACACCAACATGCTCCACACACAGGATGGGACAGACCATTTGGGATCTGAAGGAAACAACCCAGGCTGATCATTTTTTAAACGGAGGCCACATCTCAAGCAGCATAAAGTACATGTTCTTAAAGGGACACTTTAAAAATGATATGGATGTGAACAGACTCAAAGGCCTGCTCCAATTCACCTTGCCTTTAACGAATGCTGGCTCACGGCCCTGCAGAGCACCAGGGGCAATGCTATTGTACCCAGAGTGCTCTGATGACGAGGCTGTAGTCATCCCGCAGCCAGTAAGAAAACACAATTTAATGCCAGTTCATCGCTCCCCTTCTTGGTTCGGAGCCTTCACTGATTGCTGGAGCAGGCTGACTTTCCAGAGCCTGCGCGGAACCATCAGAGATGATGCATCAGGTTGTGAGAGGAGTCAATGGGTCACTGGCTTGTTGCCACATCATTCGGGGTGTTTGCACAACAGACTCTGCTGGTGGATTTCAGGCTCAGGTACTGGTTCAGAACCTGGCCAGTGGCCTGCTGCATAGATGAAGGCCTCCAGGTATTACAGGTGCAGAGCTCATGGGCCCGCTACCCGTGGGCATTTACAAGCAGGAGGTGGGAGGGTACGGGATGACTGTGTGGCTCAGGCACTGGCCCGGCCGCCAGGCAACCTGCGGTCAATTTCCAGCTGTAAACCTAAGAGTCACTTCATCCCTGCACCTGTTCTCAAGCTGTAAAATAGGGGTGACTATGCTTCTTTCCTCTGTCTACTGCAAGCTCTTTGGGGCAGGGACTGTGTGTCACCATGTATATGTACAGCGCCTAGCACAATGGGGCCGTGATCTCAGTTGGAGCCTCTAAGGGGTAAGTACTGCTCCCTTGTCCTCAGAGTGATTCATCCGAGGCTCTCCAGCCCTCTACAAACCTTCATTAGCTGAGTCCCAGCAGGTCCAGGGGCACCTGGAGTTCCCATTTTACAGAAGGATACACTGAGGTGCAGAGCAAATCAGTTCCACAGGCCAGAACAAAGCCCAAGAGTCTTTGTGCCACTGCCCATGCTCTAACCACTAGACCTCTCCCTCCGCACTTCATTTCTGCAGGAGCATCGGCAATTTGCAGGTCACCATGGCATCTTGGGAGGTGGTAGGAACCCCATCCGTGGGGCCTGTGCCATGGGAAAGTGGGTGGAAATCTCTCTCTGCACCATGAACGCTTGTTTCATCCAAAGCCGTGCTAGGCTCTTGACAGGAGATACAGTCACGGCCCCTGCCCTCAAGAACTCCCAGTTGAGACCGCAGGCGTGACCCACCCAAGGGTCCTTTACAGACCTGAGATCATGGCCCTGACGAGCAGACCCTTTGAACCAGCGAGAAATCCCACAGCTCAAGTTTGCCACAGTGTTTTTCAAGACAAAATGGGAATGTTCCTGTCATGGCTAGCGGGGATCCAACAGTTCAGTCTTCCATTTGCAATGTCTGGATTAGGGATTTTTTCTTCGCCCCCTTGTTCCTTCTTATCTTTTCCCACCTATTTTGCCCACTGGAAAAAGGATGGGCCATCAAAAATATCTCACCATGGAGAACGTCCCTCTTCACCCTTATTCACTGCTCCCCCACCCCCGCTACAGGAAGGTTGTGCTGTTAGAGTTGCCAACTTTCTGATTGCAGAAAACTGAACACCCTTGCCCCACCCCTGTCCCCCCCTTCTCTGAGGCCCCGCCCCCTCTCACTCCATCCCCCCTCCTGTGCTCGCTCCCCCCCACCCTTGCTCACTCACTCATTTTCACTGGGCTGGGGCAAGGGGTTGGGGTGCAGGAGGGGGTGAGGACTCCAGCTGAGAGGTTTGGGGTGGGCTCCAGGCTGGGGCCAAGGGGTTTGGAGTGCAGGGCATGGGCTCCAGGAGGGAGTTTGGGTGTGGGAGGGGGCTCAGGGCTGGGGTAGAGGGTTGGGGCATGGGAGGGGGTGGGGGGTGCAGGCTCTGGGCAGCACTTTCCTCTGGCGGCTCCTAGAAGTGGCCGGCGTTCTCCTCGGGCTCATATTCAGCAGTGCAGCTCCCCAGCTCCCCTTAGCTAGGAACCACAGCCAATGAGAGCTGGGGAGCCAGCACCCGGGGCAACACACGGAGCTCCCTGGCTGCCCCTGCCCCTTGGAGCCGGAAGGGACATGCCAGCTCCAGGGTCCCTTTTTGACCGGGCATTCCGGTAGAAAACAGCACGCCTGGCAACCCTACGTGCTGTGCATCTCTCTCTTTCCTTAGCCATGGGGTGATTGGGGAGATACGTTCACCCCCCTCCAAGCCGCTGAGCCTGCTAATATAGGGCCTGATCCTGAACCCTTCAGGATCAGGTCCCACAGACATCTGGGCCATGCAGGACGCAGTCTAGGACCACATTCCTTCGTGGGTTACGCCACAGGCCACAGCAAGTAGTGCTAATTTGCACAGTTCTGCTGCCCAGAGCTCTTTAGAAGGGTTGCTTCTCCCGTCCGGATACAGTTCAATGGCCCTAAAACCACCACCTCGGCCCCCTGGCCTAGGATCAATGCGTTGTGAGCTGTCTACTCTCCCCGCCCTCTCACACGCCCGTGAATCCTTCCTAGCTGCTAACGCAAAGGTGGGCAAACGACGGCCTGCAGGACCCTCCTGCCCGGCCCCTGAGCTCCTGGCCCGGGAGGCTAGCCCCCGGTCCCTCCCCTGCAGCCTCAGCGTCCCGCGCTGCCGGTGCAAATGCTCTAGGCGGCCAGGCTGTGAGCTCCTGGGGCAGCACAGCTGCAGAGCCCAGCCTGACCCGGTCTCTGCTGCACGGTGGTGTGGCTGGCTCCAGCCGGGCAATGCAGCTGTAGCGCCACCACCCACCAGTGTTCCAGGCAGCAGTAATGGGGGAGGGAGTAGGTGGGGTTGGATAGCAGGCAG
Organism: Chrysemys picta bellii; assembly: GCF_011386835.1. NCBI lineage: Eukaryota > Metazoa > Chordata > Testudines > Emydidae > Chrysemys > Chrysemys picta. Next base: position 15,565 of record NW_027053581.1, read on the forward strand.
GGGAGTGCGGGAGGGGAGGGGATGGGGTCAGGGCGGTCAGAGGGCAGGGAACAGGGGGGTTGAATGGGTGCAGGGGTCCCAGGGGGCAGTCAGGAAGGAGGGGGAGTGGGATGGGGCAGTCAGGGGCAGGGGTTCTGGGGGGCCATCAGGGAACAGGGGGGGGTTGGATGGGGCAGGAGTCCCATGGGGGGCTGTCGGGGGGGGAGAAGCAGCGGGGGGAAGGGGGAATAGAGAGCAGGGGCCAGGCCACCCTTGGCTGTTTGGGGAGAATCTAAGGTTTTGTATCAGAGGCCTGGGCTAAAGTAATGGTCAAAACTTGCTAAAATAAAAGGAAGTTAAATTGTGAGCAAGAGGCAGGCCCTGCTCACAGAATCTGGCAAGAATGGGACTGATTGTAGAAACACACGTTCCTAAGTAGTGCTGGGCATAAGAATATATACGCAAACAAATTGCAGAAAAGTGGCACCAGAACAACCAGCACATCCCCCAAAGATAACAGGAACACACTGACCCATCCAAAAGGTAAGGTCAGGAGGACAGTGTGATAGATAGAAATGTTTTGATGGAACCATCACGTACAAGGTAACGAGTGGTGGTTAGCTACGTCAGAGGGTGGCACCTAACTACGGCAGAGGGGTGGTAAGTAATTTGTTGGTATCTGTGTATAAAGATGTATCTCAGAGGAAGTGTCTTTGTCCAGCTGAGGGGCAGTGGAAAGTCCCACCACTGACTGAGCTGCATCCATTGTCACAGGTATACACGTGTTAGTGTCCCTATAACCATTGAGCCGGGGCATGAGCTCCGTGCTTCGTTGGCAATAAACCTGACCAAGAGCCTTTGCACCTTAACGGATCTTGTGGTCATTGGGCAGTTCGCTCGAGATCTGCTGTGCCGGCCGTCTGCACAGAGCTGGGGCAGTACACAGGGAGGACAAACATCTGACGCCAGTTAGGAACTCACGCCAAGCGTTAATGCTCTCAAACTCTCCAAAGCCCTCGGGGCAGAAAACAAAGAGAAAGGAACTTAGACACACAAGCTCTAACTAAAGCCTCATCCGCAGAATCTGCCAAGGCTTCTTGCTGATTATTTTAAATAACTAACACGACTAAAATGAAATCAATCCTTTTGGCTAGAACTTCTCAAAAGGGCAAGTGAAGTGTTGCCTGGATAGTGTAACAGTTAAATCCACCTTTCTAAGACAGATCTCGGCAGTAACTGTGTTCCGTCCCTACGTTATTTTCACATTTGATTTTCTTTTTAGGACGGTGGGTCTTCATGAAATGTGAAGCCCAGGTTCTGGAGAGGCTTCAGCTATACTCATTTACTCCACTAGGGGGAGAGCGTTGTCTCTGGAAAACAACACAGGACAGTTTTAGGGAAGGCCGTTCCAGATTTCAAGCCTTCAGAACAAAGTGGGCCACGCAGGTTAACAACTACCAGAAACTACTTAATTTAGGCCAAGATTTCCAAACCTTGGGGCCCAACGTTAGGCTCCGTAATCTTTATTCTCCACCACCCCAAGAATTAAGGCAATGCTATTTTCCCCATTTCACCGCTGGGCAACTGGAACACAAAGACTCAGCCCTGGTCTACACTGCAGAGTTAGGCCAACATAAGGCAGCTTCCATCGACCTCTCTCTGTAAGCGTCTACACTAAAATGTCACCCCTGTAACTCGCCCACGACACCGACTTAACTCCACCTCCGCGAGAGGCGTAGAGTCAACGTCGACACAGCTTGTTCAATGCAGCGTCCACGTAGACCAGTGGTTCTCAACCTATTTACCATCGTGGGCCGCACATGCAGCTCTGTGTGTGGGCCACATCCACATACTACCACATCATACGTACTACCTATAGGGCCCTGAGGATGTCACATGGGCGGCAGCTGTGTGCTGATTAGGCCGCAGGTTGAGAACCACTGCGTTGCTTACATTGACGGGCACTGCCTGTCAGAAGCCGTCCCACAATGCTCCACCCTGACAGTTCAAGCACGCCTGGTGAGGACCCGCACCGCCCACACGAGGAGCGCAGCGTGGAGCTGCACAAGCAATGGAATTACTGGGGCGGCCGTACGTCAACGTAACTGAAGTCCACAATCTTGCGGCATAGACTTGCCCTTCGGTCCAGCTCCTCAAAGGATTGACTCCAGTGGAAGTGAGGAGGTTGAGCACCTTGGAGGGACTGTGCCTAAGTGGCTTGCCCAAGGTCACACAGGAAATCTGTGGCAGAGCAGGGAACTGAGCCCTGGGGTCCCAACTCCCAGGCCAGCGCTCTAACCCCCAGGCCGCGTTTCCTCTCCAGGAGCAGGGCTGGGTTCTGTTCCTAGCTCTGCCACAGATCTCCTGTGTAGCCCAAGCTATTCAGGCTGCTCTCTGCCTCAGTTTCCCCATCTGTAAAATAAGTTCTAGATTCTGGACTGAAGCAAAGGAAGGGCCCCCTCCTATCCTGCAAACACAACAGCCAGGGTGCCCAGTTCTGTCCCCGGACTTATTCAGGCACAGTTAATATCTCTCATCCGGACAGGACCCAGCCATGCTGCAAGCAGGAACCATAACCAAGGTATTGCCTAGTTATGGAGCGCTGCTGAGGTCCCATTTGCACTGCAAAATTTTACCTGTGCTCTGACTGGACCCGGGCTTGGCTGTTTCAGTAGTGTTGATGGGCACTGTCGCTAATCATATTATTCTGCACTAATAGAGAGTTCAAGACAGTCAACGCCTTGTAATATTGCTGTAGCATTATGTGCTTTATTCCATGTCTCAGCATTATCCACAGAGGAATGACAATTGGTGGTTCTAATCCATGGGTCCCAATCCTCTTTCCTTTTGAGTCACTGCAGAGCCAATATCCAAGCACGGCACCAGGAGGCACTGTCTTGCTAGACCTACTGGATTTAGGTGAGATTTAAAAGCAAGGTCCTCACACAAAAGTTAAAGTTCCCATAGCTTTATCCGTCAGCGCAGAGGTGCGAACACTGGTCACATTTCAGGCCGAGCTGGGCTGGGAGCTCGGCATGCTAATCCTGACTCTAGCACTGACTTGTGGCCTTGAATAAATCAAGTTCTCTGCTGATTTTTCCATCTGAGAATGGGAAATCACTTCCCTCATGCACTGAGAAATTATTGAATGTTTCCAGTGCTTTTAAAATGCATAATGCTAAAATAGCATCAGGTAATTATTTCCTGCCTACCTGGTTTTCCCCCGCAGTTTCGTCTGTATACAGTACTATACTCCACTTCCTGTCCCAAACGTGCTGTGCATTGGTAAATAGCTGCGGCATTCTACTCTAGAGGTGGACGTTACCATCCTTAATTGCTTCTAAAGTATATTAGACTAGTCCACTCAGATGTGCTATATAGAAGCAAAGCATTACATGGTTAGCCAAGATTTCAGTAATATATTTGGTTTACAAGTGAAGTGAACCTGGCTCATTCACTTATGAGAGAGACGGTGGGTGAGGTACTAACTTTTATTGGACCAACTTCTGCTGGTGGAAAATACAAGCTTTTGAGGTACACAGAACTCTTCTTTAGTTCTGGGGAAGGAAGCAGCATGTCTGAGCTAAATACAAGTTGGCACAGACTATGAAGCAGAAGGGGTCATGCACGTGGGAGGCAGGCACTTAAAACGAAGTATGATCGAGTTTGTACCATCGCAGTTTCAGTACACACACCCAGTAATTGATGCACATCATCCGGGAAAACTTTTTTCCTGCATCACTTAAAAGCTCAGAAGTTACTCCTCAAACATTCCCTTGAAACTGTGAGGCACAAGAAATCACAAATTGTTTTTTCATCAAATGAGATTTAAGGATTTATTTGGATAAAATATGACAGAAAAGTTATAATTTTGAAGAGGTGGTCACTTGTGCCATGAAAAATGGTCCATAAACACACTGTTCTATTACAATTATACCAGTGGGAGAAAATCATGTCAATTACATCATTGCATATCTCTAGCAGTTTGTTTCTTCTAGCCTTCCTGGGCCCACCTCTGTTGAGGCTAGAAGATGCCCCATTCCAGTAGCCTCATCTCAGAACTGCTTCTACATTCCCACTCAGGTAACTTGAGAGCAAAAAGTTAAAATTATATTGTTGCATCTTTGTGATTATAGTTGTTTTAAAAAAACATCCAGGGAATTGGAGATCTGCACAGCTTTTACATTCATGTTATCGGAACCTGATTGCTCTGGACATGACATTTCCAATTCCCTTAGCCACTTACCATTTACCATTTTGACTTTTGCAGACAACTCAGCTGGATTGCATTGGTTGATTGCCAATCCCCTATTGATCCCAGACTGCTGCCTATTAACCAATGTAGTGGGTAATTGCCAGGGATTTTTAAAGCACCAAAGGGAATGGGGACAGGGTATTTAAATTCATTGAAACGCCACGTCCCCAGCAATTACAGTTTACAATCGATTGACAATTGTGCCTTACGAGCTGGGATCGTTACAACCATGTACAACATTGGCGGTGAGCTATTTATAATCCTTAGCTCTAAAATAAACTTCCTGTATTTATTAGATCAATAGTGTCTGAATTCAAAGATGTGATAGTGAAGTATACCTGGAAGGAGGCTGGCAGCCTACTTCAGAATAAGAAGCTTTTAATCTCAGTGATGCATGTGAACTGGGTTCAATGGTCTCGATGTAGATTGCAATCAGCTGTGAAAGTCTTGCCAAAACACTAGCTCACACAGTCCTAAGGCATTTTCGGTTAGCTCAATGCATACGGACATAAGGATAGGATACCGAATGCAGCAATGCGTCAAATCCAATCTTAAAATCAACAGAACAATGATGCTAATGTCACCGTAAGGGAGGAAGATATTTTAAGCAAGAGAAGTGTTAATGAGGGGGGAGCTTTATGATAGCTCAGGGTGTGCCCACACAGCAAAGGGCTGGCCCGTGCCAGCCAACTCAGGGCTCGGGCTGCAGGGCGGTTTCATTGCTGTGTAGATTCCAGGCTCAGGGACCCTCCCATCCCGCAGGGTTCCGCACAGTCCCAGTCGGCTGGCACGGGCCATCTGCAGGTGTCTAGTTGCTGTGTAGACAGACCCTCAGTGCTTTTCTTCCATTGATAAAAACATTTTTCATTGGCTTGGGCCTCCGAGGTGCTACAACAATACACATGATCACACACCCCCTTTTACAGAAGGAGAAATGGAAACAGTGGGCAAGCGCCTTGCCCGTGGTCTAAGAGCTGGAAACAGAACAAAATTGACCTTCGTTCCATTGCCTTAGCCATTCAATCATGCTGTCCCCAGCAGCCCCTTTGGCTTACAAAGGGCTGTGATGCTCAGTTGCTTTTTTTAAAATGCTATAAGCCGTCATCAAATTTCCAGTTCAAGCCCTTCCTAAATAACTGGGACATCTCGCCTGTTGGAGGAAAGATTTAAACAATTTAAATAGACCCAATTCCTAGCTGATGTGCATCTAAAATGTATTCCCACAGTAGAGCACATGACAGAAGTATCAGGGGCCGGGATGGGCACCAAAGCAAAACAGCAAACAGTATTCACAAGAAGGGGGAAATGGCCAGGGGAAATATTATGAACACACAGAAGAATCACTGTCCCTAGGAGCAGAAGGTAAGTGACGTGAGAACAAGCAGCACCAGAAGTGAAAGATATCTGGGCTGTAATCTTTGGTAGCAGATGGCTTGTTCATCGGTTCATTTCACATGCAGGGACTGAAGTCAAATGAATCAAAAAGGTAAGCAGAGGTGCCACAGGGGAATTGCAATGTCACTGTAGTGATGGATTTGTGGAATATTCACATCTACGGGCACAGGTGACAGCGGCTTTTAATGGCCTACCCACTACAAATGAGACAAGATGTTACATAGAAAGCTGACATTTCTTCCTCCCCGCCCCCGCCCCTTCCTGACAAGAGAATTCCTGACACGACAGCAATTTTAACATTAGCTGATTGCTGCTGATCAGTCTGATCAGCAAACAGCGACTACAGGAAACGTGGAGGGTTTCCTACCAAAGAGCTCTTGAAACGGCCTCGTAATGAAGTAGACTTCCATTTAGAACATCCCGCATTAGAAACTGAAATCACCAGCCAAATGGAGGCAGGCTCGGGGCTAACAGGTCCGTCAGGCCACTTCAATTAAGGTCATCAATGGGCAACGCCAACACTAAAGACAGGCTAAATACAAAGGACTGCAAACATGGGAAGCACAGGTTCACAAGGAATTGCAGAGCTTCCGACAGCCACCGATGGGAGTGCGCGCCTCATGCCCACCCTTAAATCTCCATGCATTTCTTGCACACTGCGGAGTCCAGTACAAAGTGCTCCTTTGCAGCCTTCAAGATGCTGCATAGACTCTTTCTGAACTTTCCCTCCCTTCTCTACACCCCTCTTGATTTTGCATCTACGTTTGCTTCAACATACACCTTTATTACCCGACCTTCGGACCTGCTTGATAATACTCCTTTTAATCGCACATCGTGTGTACAGTGCATGCACGGGGAGACTTGGGAAATTTTCTAGGCTATCAGTAAAGTCTCTGACAAATCCAGCAGTTTGCCTCTCTAACTTACTGGTGCCATATCAATCACACCAGTACTCCGTCCAAGTCCCGCACCCATCCTCAGCCACAAGGATATGGTACTGGCCACTGAGAAAGGTGCATGTTGTCCCACAGTGACAATTATGAACTAGCCTGTCCAATACGGAATTCAACTGAGGGTATATTCTGAGGGTATATTCTGATTGTACTATTCAATTTGATATTCAGTAAAATCTTAATTTGTTAATCTAGTTGAAGATGTCACAGAATTTCCAACCCGGGAATGTCTCAGGGTTCTGTGGTTTTGCCATGGAATATGTGACTGCTTGGGGGGTTTCATAAGTGGGCCTTTAAACCTGATACGTGTGTTAGGAGGGAGAAGGGATCTATACATCTACTGTCAGTTGTAGAGTCACACTTCAAAATTAGTTCCACAATACCTACAACGTAAGCAAAAGTAACTTTGTATTGAAGAATGAAAACAGTAAGTCTGCTCCTCCTGATCATTAGTCTTGGAATAGGGCTTCAGAATGTCAGTCGAGAGCAGTATACTGTCTGCTAATGTTCTAACTTCCCTGGACAAAATCTGGATGTGTAGAGGGTACAGAGGATTTAAAATATCTTCCTACATAGAGAACACTTTCAGGTAATGCACATCTTTCTTTTTGTAATACCTTCTTCAAATCCAGGGACAAGGTTGTATCCTGTCAGTGATCCTCCTGCCCCATGTTTGATTTTTTTTTTCCATTTCATGTGCTAATTCATTCCCCTGCGCTCTTCTGTTTACATCAGACCTGAAATTAATCATGGTCTGTTGAGAAGAAACTTCTGCCGCCTTCTTCACACCGTCAAGTAGCAAACTTGGTGACGATGCAAAATGCTTCTCTTTCCGGAGTTGACGTTGGAAGATTTTTCTGAGCATCCATAGCCGAGTCCACGTGAAATGAGCTATTAAAAACACTATTGCTTAGTCAGTGGGGTGGAGTAAAAGGCCAGATTCATCAATTTGCAAACCTCGGGGGGAGAATCTGATGAAATTTGCAAAGGATCCTGATGGCAGTAGACCTGAAAATTGTTTTGGAAGGGGTAAAACTTTGTAGATTCTAACAATGGTTGAATTATTGTCTTTGCTTTTACTCTCCGAATACCTGCTCTTGGAACCACTATTTTGTCTTTAATATGAAATCTTTGTCAGTGTCTGATAAGACCAGTAACGTCATTTGAACTAGAAAGTGCCATGCAAACTGAATTGAATGTTAAATTCAATTAAAATTAGGTTTAGTTAAAATGGGTTTAAGACACCTTATCTGGTTTGTCCAATTAAACGCTCAAATCTGGTTTAGAAAACAATTTGAGACGAGAGCCTCTTTTATATAAAAAAAAAGGGGGGGGGGCGGAGTTCATCTAGTTCAGTGCAGCAGTGAAAGCAGACGATTATAGGACAGAGGCATTGGCATATAAGTCAATGTAAATACGTTGGCAGGAACAATATTCAAACTTGGTGTTGCTTAGAGAGGAAATCATCTTTGTTGGCTCCTGTGGTGCTGTGTGGTGTTAGATAAATGCATTACATTTTGCTGTAGTTTTGTTGGTTCAAGACTAACAGTTCCCAGTAGCTTTTATGTTACTATTGATTATATCTACCTAACAATTCAGTCTTATTCCTCTTCTCTTCCAAATGGGATTTCCCTTCAGTTTCCAAAGAATAGTCTTAAAATATTTTTTTATTTAGCTTTCTGAGATCTTGTTTGGAGGGCTTACTGAGAATACCTACAAGGTGAAAATGGTAGGAATTTTTATTACTAGTTTGTGCTTTTCTAGATAAATATTGTTGGATTTATATACCTCATAGTAGGTCTTGAAACAAATCTTAACAGTAGGGTTAAAATAACTATGTAATAGAATGCTAGGTGGCTTCTCCATTAGTCCAAACCTTTAGTCTAACTGCAAACCTGGACAAAAAGAATTACTTATCAGAGGGAATGGAGCACAAAACCCATTGGGAAGGGAACACTTGATCCCGTGCAGGGATTTGATCTCTGCTGACCAGGCAGGGTGTGGGAGTGCTGAGGGCAGCATGCTCATTTGCTTTGTGGGGGTGTCATGTTTGCACTGCCTTTGAACAAGACCCCCTTATCCCCAACAATGTTTAGACAACCGACTGAACAGCACAAACTCTTCAAATAGCTGAATCCAAGTCCTTAGCAGAAGGAAGGTTGCTCTGTTGGGGCTTTTAAGGATGCTAGAGTGTCCTGGAGCATCTGTTTTATAAAACAAGGAAAATGTAAAAATCATTGAGGAGCAACTGCTATTTTATATCAAAACAACCTAGGTTTTTTCACCTTAAAGGGTTTCAGTAAAGCCTCCTGTCATAGTAATTCTGGCAGCTGTCAAGAGGAGGCATGTCAGTCTACAGCTGTACTTGATTTATTTTAACTATTCTCTTCTGACCCTTCTATTTCATTTTAATTGAATTTGGTCTGAATTCATGCCTGTGTCTGTTTCTACCATACTTGTTTTCTGTAGCCTGAAGAGCATGATTCTAAGTAGCAACATCCTCTATGCTTTTGGTTAGTTCAGTAAAAGGTATTCTCTAACTTAAAATAAATAAACGTAATAAAGGTCGTTATAGAAAAAGGTCTGTTGTACAAAGGGTTTGGCTCTCATCCAAGCATCTCTCAGCTGTGTGTCTAGTCTGAGTTAAGGTTTACTTGTACCCCAGAAATATAATGGAATGCTACATAGTTTTACTAATCCCCTACATCTTTCCTGAGCCCTATATTCATTTTCAGCCAGTGCTAAAGTTACTCTCAGTGGGAAGCGTAATGGTGCAGTGATGCTGAAAGCTTTCCTGCACAATACAGTGTCTTTGAAATAGGGTGTGTCAGTTTTTTCCTTTACTTCACGCACTCGCGGTCTGCGGTGTTAAATCCATGCCACACAAATCTTAATTTTCAATGAGTATGCTGTTTGCTGGTTCCTGTTTGTCTTATGGATCTAAGAACTGAACCTTTAGAAGTGAGCCACTGCACACCTGAAAAACGGAGCACAGTAGAATTTATTTAATACACATCTCTTTAAAAACAACAACAAACAACAAAAACCTGGTGGGCTCACTCCACTTCTCAGTGATTCTATAATAACACAAGCTGTGGTGAGGGATTAATAATGTAAGACTCTGCTCTTACAAAATACACTTGTGTGTCTATTTTTTGAATATCGTGTACAGTACAGTAGGGAGTGTTGGGATGGTGCCATACTGGTGTGACCGTACTGAATGAACGGTGACAACATGGCTTGACGTGACTGAACTGTGAAAGAGGATTCTGGGAGAAGAATCCTTTTCTTAGCATCAGGCAGATGCCAGAAGTGAAACTGACTGGCTCCATGCTGCGTGTATGATGAATACTGATCTTTGCATCAGCAAATATGTCCACTTGAAAGCAAACACATGTAGAACATCTTGAGTGGAGCACGGGCTGACCGGGGCATCTTGACCCTGTAGAAAGACATCACACAGGGGGCTTGTCGAGGCTGCTTCCCCACTCTGAACAAATGTGGGGGCCTGCATGGAAACTGCTAAGCTTAACTACCAGCTTAGATCTGGTCCGCTGCCACCATTCCCAAAGCTAGTTCCCTTCCCTGGGAAGCCTTGAGAAACTCTTCACCAATTCCCTGGTGAATACAGATCCAAACCCCTTGGATCTTAAAGCAAGGAGAAATTAACCATCCCCCTTCCTTCCTCCCACCCACTCCTGGTGGGTCAAGATCCACCCCCCTTGGATCTAAAAACAAGGAAAAAATCAATCAGGTTCTTAAAAAGAAGGCTTTTAATTAAAGAAAAAAGGTAAAAATCATCTCTGTAAAATCAGTATGGAAAATAACTTTACAGGGTAATCAAACTTAAAGAG
>NW_027053582.1:0-26000 GCF_011386835.1 Chrysemys picta bellii
AGGGGAACAAGAGAAAGGACAAAAGAAGTAAGAGATGAAGAGAAAGGAAGGAGGGATGGAGGAAAAGGTAAAAGGAAAAGGACAAACCCTAATGTCCCCATGTCGGACATCAGGAATGGTAACATACATAAGCCAGTATGTGAACACTTCAATCTTCCTGGTCATTCTATTACAGATTTAAAAGTCACTATCATTGAACAAAAAAAACTTCAGAAACAGACTTCAAAGAGAAACAGCAGAACTAAAATTCATTTGCAAATTCAACACCATTAATCTGGGCTTGAATAGGGACTGGGAGTGGCTGGCTCACTACAGAAGCAGCTTTTCCTCTCCTGGAATTGACACCTCCTCATCTATTATTGGGAGTGGACTACATCCACCCTGATTTTTGAATTGGCCCTGTCAACACTGGTTCTCCACTTGTGAAGTAACTCCCTGCTCTCCATGTGTCAGTATATAATGCCTGCATCTGTAACTTTCACTCTATGCATCCGAAGAAGTGAGGTTTTTACTCACAAAAGCTTATGCCCAAATAAATCTGTTAGTCTTTAAGGTGCCACCAGACTCCTTGTTGTTTTTGTAGATACAGACTAACACGGTTACCCCCTGATACTTGACACCATGCAAGGCACTAAATTTAGCCGTATGGAGTGGAAATCCATCAACCTCAACAAAAAAATTGCACAGATACAGACAGACATCATCTTCCTCTCCAAATGCAAACAGAGGGACATCATACCAAAAGGACTGAAGGTAAAAAATCCATTGCAATCAACATACTACACTGAGTATGGTGAGAGATTGTGCCACACACTCTCTCAAAGAAACTGAGGAACCACCTGATCAGCATCCTGTACAGCAGACAGGAGAAGATCAAGAATGAGCTCTCAGAACTGGAGACTCTCATACAATACCAGCCTTCTACACAAACTTCCACGTGGCTGGACTTTACAAAAATGAGACAAGCCATTTACAATGCACACTTCACTTCTCTACAGAGGAAAAAGGACTGTAAGTTATCTAAACTAAGACCTGCCACTAGGGGCTATAACAATGGTACCCTCAACTCATCTAACAACATTGTCAATCTTTCCAACCACACGCTTAGCCCAGCAGAAGAGTCTGTCCTATCTCGGGGACTCTCTTTCTGTCCCACCGTCCCCACGAACATGATACACTTCTGCGGTGATCTGGAAGCCTACTTTCCTCGTCTCCGACTCAAGGAATATTTTCAACGCACCACTGAACAGTGCACTGACCCACAGGAACCCTCCTACCAACACTACAAAAAGAAGAATTCTGCGTGGACTCCTCCTGACAGTCGAAATGACAGACTGGACCTCTACATAGAGTGTTTCCGCAGACGTGCACAGGCTGAAATTGTGGACAAACAACATCACTTGTCCCATAACCTCAGCCGTACAGAACGCAATGCCATCCACAGCCTCAGAAACAACTCTGACATTATCATCAAAGGGGCTGACAAAGGAGGTGCTGTAGTCATAATGAACAGGTCAGATTATGAACAGGAGGCTGCCAGGCAACTCTCCAAGACCACATTCTACAGGCCACTATCCTCTGATCCCACTGAGGAATACCAAAAGAAACTACACCATCTGCTCAAGAAACTCCCAGCTATAGTACGGGAACAAATCTACATGGACACACCCCCAGAACCCCGACCAGGGGTATTCTATCTGCTACCCAAGATCCATAAACCCGGAAACCCTGGACGCCCCATCATCTCAGGCATTGGCACTCTGACGGCAGGATTATCTGGCTATTTGGCCTCTCTCCTCAGGCCCTATGCTACCAGCACTCCCAGCTATCTTCGAGACACCACCAACTTCCTGAGGAAACTACAATGCATTGATGTTCTTCCTGGAAACACCATCCTGGCCACGATGCATGTAGAAGCACTTTATACCAATATTCCACATGAGGATGGACTACAAGCTGTCAGGAACAGTATCCCTGATGAGGCCACAGCAAGCCTGGTGGCTGAGCTTTGTGACTTTGTCCTCACCCACAACCACTTCAGATTTGGGGACAACTTATACCTTCAAGTCAGTGGCACTGCTATGGGTACTCGCATGGCCCCACAGTATGCCAACATTTTTATGGCTGACTTAGAACAACGCTTCCTCAGCTCTCGTCCCCTAGTGCCCCTCCTCTACTTGCGCTACATTGACGACATCTTCATCATATGGACCCATGGAAAGGAGGCCCTTGAAGAATTCCACCTGGACTTCAACAATTTCCACCCCACCATCAACCTCAGCCTGGACCAGTCCACACAAGAGATCCACTTCCTGGACACTACAGTACAAATAAGTGATGGTCACATAAACACCACCCTATACCGGAAACCTACTGACCGCTATACGTACCTACATGCCTCCGGCTTCCATCCAAGACACATCACACGATCCATTGTCTACAGCCAACCCCTAAGATACAACCGAATTTGCTCCAACCCCTCAGACAGAGACAAACACCTACAAGATCTTTATCAAGCATTCGTAAAACTACAATACCCACCTGGGGAAGTGAGGAAACAGATTGACAGAGCAAGACGGGTACCCAGAAATCACCTACTACAGGACAGGCCCAACAAGAACAAGAACAGAACACCACTGGCCATCACATACAGCCCCCAGCTAAAACCTCTCCAGCGCATTATCCACGATCTACAACCTATCCTGGAAAATGATCCCTCACTCTCACAGACCTTGGGAGGCAGGCCAGTCCTCGCTTACAGACAACCCCCCAACCTGAAGCAAATACTCACCAGCAACTACACACCACACCACAGAAACACCAACCCAGGAACCTATCCCCGTAGCAAACCTCGTTGCCTACTCTGTCCCCATATCTACTCTGGCAACAGCATCAGAGGACCCAACCACATCAGCCACACCATCAGGGACTCATTCACCTGCACATCCACTAATGTCATATATGCCATCATGTGCCAGCAATGCCCCTCTCCCATGTACATTGGCCAAACCGGACAGTCCCTCCGCAAAAGAATAAATGGACACAAATCGGACATCAGGAGTGGTAACATACATAAGCCAGTAAGTGAACACTTCAATCTCCCTGGTCATTCTATTACAGATTTAAAAGTCACTATCATTGAACAAAAAAACTTCAGAAACAGACTTCAAAGAGAAACAGCAGAACTAAAATTCATTTGCAAATTCAACACCATTAATCTGGGCTTGAATAGGGACTGGGAGTGGCTGGCTCACTACAGAAGCAGCTTTTCCTCTCCTGGAATTGACACCTCCTCATCTATTATTGGGAGTGGACTACATCCACCCTGATTTTTGAATTGGCCCTGTCAACACTGGTTCTCCACTTGTGAAGTAACTCCCTGCTCTCCATGTGTCAGTATATAATGCCTGCATCTGTAACTTTCACTCTATGCATCCGAAGAAGTGAGGTTTTTACTCACGAAAGCTTATGCCCAAATAAATCTGTTAGTCTTTAAGGTGCCACCAGACTCCTTGTTGTTTTCCTAATATCCCCAGTGATTCTACGGGACAAAATCCCAGGGAGGGAATAAAATTCTGCCACCTTAAACTAGTGTTTTCCATGCCTAGAATTCAGATGGCACCAGGTGGATCAGACTGAACAGGTTACAAACCTCTCCGAGGCACTTACTTTCTCAACAGGGACTTCTGTTTTCTAGTAAAATGGGTAAAAGGAAAGGAGAAAACTTGAAAGAGGCTCCTGCTCACACTCACATATGTGAACCCTAATACTCTCTCAGTCCTCAAAGAGAGCTCGAGAAGGAGACTTGCTGAAGCAAAGCCACAGGGGTCTCTGAGGTTTCCCTAGCCCTGCGCCCCTGTTTTGCCTGGCTGATGTGAGCATCTCTCTCTGAGGTCACCACCTCCCTAACAACTTTGACCAATAGGCTGAGCTCCTGCAAAAGGCCTTTGTGATGTCACTGCCACACCCACCCATCCCCTGAAGTGCTAATATCCTGCTGCTGGCCTGACACTTTGAAGGTTTGAGCTACTCTCTGTGGATCACCCCACTCAATGCGTCTTCATTCTAGGAAGCAAGCCAGTTAGACAGTAAAACATTAGAGGCTGCTCCCAATGCTACACTCAGTGTTTCCAAAATTAATACACTTTATGGCCAGAAGAGACTTCAAGAGATGGAGAATCCACCACTTTCCCTTTCACTGAGTGCCAGGGGGCTCCATTTCCCCTTCCACTAGCTCCCCGTTTACAGTGAGCCAGAGCAGTACCTGCAACAGAGAGCGGGAGTTGCTGAAGGCCTCAGAGGCACAACCCCTGCAGTGTCTCAGGCACCTGGCGCAAGTGATGGATGATGCGGAGCTGCTGCAAGGGAATGAGAACCTGTCAGACTCAAACGCCCCGAGGAATCAGGGGGAATTAAGGGCACCTGGAACCAGCAGTATTTCCACTCAGCACCTGCCCAACACTGAGGGATGAATTCACCTCCTGAATCCCAGAATGGAGTCTTCTTGTCCTTTCTAGTAACCTCCAGTGCCAATCCCCCTCCTTCTAGGGTGAGCTCCTGCTACCTCCCCATCAGTGTCCTTGACAGCTGTTCCACCTCCAAACCACAGCTTAAGTCATCAGAAACCTCTTCTAGACCCCCACCAAGGTTGGGCTGGCAGGCGGGTATAGCAGTGGGGGCAGGAGGGATTCTGGCAGCAGTGAAGTGGGTTGCGGGGAGGTTGAGATCTTGCCCAAGTCATCCGAGACACTAACGCTAAGCCACAGGATGGCAGCATCTAGTGTCTGTGGAGTCCAAGCACTATTTCAACCCCACAGTTTTGGATGAACTTCCCACAAGAGGAGGTGAAGATCATCCCCAGCAACACACACACACACACACACACCACTCCTGGTGGTGGTAGGGGAACAGGAGAAAGGACAAAAGAAGTAAGAGATGAAGAGAAAGGAAGGAGGGATGGTGGAAAAGGTAAAACGAAAAGGACAAACCCTAATGTCCCCAGTGATTCCACGGGACAAAATCCCGTGTGGACTACAAAATTCTGTCACCTTGAACTAGTGTTTTCCATGCCTAGAATTCAACGGGCACCAGGTGGATCAGACTGAGCAGGTTCAAAAACCTCTTGGAGGCTCTTACTAGAAAACAGACGTCCCTGTTTAGAAGGTAAAATCAGTAAAAGGGAAGGAGAAAACTCGAAAGAGGCTCCTGCTCTCACTCACATACGTGAACCCTAATACTCTCTCAGTCCTCAAAGAGAGACCTCGAGAAGGAGACTTGCTAAAGCAAAGCCACAGGGGTCTCTGAGGTTTCCCTGGCCCTGCGCCCCTGACTGATGTCAGCATCTCTCTCTGAGGTCACCACCTCCCTAACACCTTTGACCAATACGCTGAGATACTGCATGTAGCGGGGCGGCCTGGCTCCCAGGCGCCCCAGGAAGTCAAGGCCACCGCGGCCTGTCCCCACCCCCCGGAAGTCAAGGGGCGGGACAGGAAGTATAAAGGCCAAGCCACAGCGCTCAGTAGCTGGCCGGCAGCGAGAGAGGACAGACGCTGGTGCCCGAGCTCCCGCGGACCTGAGCCTGCCGAGAGCCCGGTATCCTGAGGAACGGTCTGAGCTTCCCCCGCCAAGGGCCCAGAGGGAGTGACAGACCTACCTGCTGCTCGGGGCCCGGAGCAGCCCATGATCTGCGACCCAGCAGACGGAACTCAGGAGGAACAGGTACCCATGGAGGAGGAGATGGGAAGTGGCCCGGGGATAGCAGACCCCGAACCCATGTCAGTGTGTTGCGGTCAGGATCCCCACTGACTGCGCGGCAGACGGACTGCTGCGGATAGGGCCCCGGGCTGGAACACAGTGGAGTGGGTGGGCCTGTGTTCCCCCCTGCCACCCCGTGCTGGGTGGCAGTCTCTCCTCCTCCTTGTCCAAGGGGCCTGGGCCTCTGACTGACGATTGGTTTGCTGCCCCGCCCTGACCTAGGGCCTGGGCTAACCCAAACTGACCCAGCTCCTGCTACAAGGCCTGGGCCGCTGACTGACTACTGGTTTGTTCCCCGCCCTGACCCAGGGCCGGAGCTGTTGATTGTGTGCTCAGTCCCTGCATAAGGGCCTGAGCTCTGAACTGTTGATTGTGTGCTCAGTCCCTGCATAAGGGCCTGAGCTCTGAACTGTTGATTGTGTGCTCAGTCCCTGCACAAAGGCCTGAGCGCCGAACTGCTAATTGTGTGCTCAGCCCCTACCCAAAGGTCTGGGCCCTAACTGTTATTCGCTTTGTAGCGCGGCGGCCTGGCTCCCAGGTACCCCAGGAAGGGACGAGCCCCACCCCGGAACTACTACACTGCAAAAGGCCTTTGTGATGTCACTGCCACACCCACCCATCCCCTGAAGTGCTAATGTCCTGCTGCTGGCCTGACACTTTGAAGGTTTCAGCTACTCTCTGTGGATCACCCCACTCGATGCGTCTTCATTCTAGGAAGCAAGTCGGCTAGACAGTAAAGCATCAGAGGCTGCTCCCAATGCTACACTCAGTGTTTCCAAAATTACTACACTTTATGGCCAGAAGAGACCTTTAGAACATCTCATCTAACCCCCTGCATATCATAGGCTTCCTGTATAGTACAATAGGTACTTTTTGGGCACACACATTCCAGAAAGGCATCTAGTCTTCATGAAATGACATCAAGAGATGGAGAATCCACCACTTTCCCTTTTACTGAGTGCCGGGGGCTCCATTTCCCCTTCCACTAGCACCCCATTTACAGTGAGCCAGAGCAGTACCTGCAGCAGGGAACGGGAGTTGCTGATGGCCTCAGAGGCACAGCCCCTGCAGTGTCTAAGGCACCTGGCACAAGTGCCGGATGATGCGGAGCTGGTGCATCACTCTGGCCATGACGTCCTCCTGCTGCAAGGGAACGAGAACCTGTCAAAGACTCAAACGCCCCGAGGAATCAGGGGGAATTAAGGGCACCTGGAACCAGGAGTATTTAAACTGACTACCTGCCCACCACTGAGGGATGAATTCACCTCCTGAACCCCAGAATGGAGTCTTCTTGTCCTTTCTAGTAACCTCCAGTGCCAACCCACCACCTTGTAGGGTGAGCTCCTGCTACCTCCCCCTCAGTACCCTTGACAGCTGTTCTACCTCCAAACCACAGCTCAAGTTATCAGAACCCTCTTCTCCACCCCCACCCAGGTTGGGCAGGGAGGCAGCTCTAGCAGGGGGGGCAGGAGGGATTCTGCCAGCAGTGAAGTGGGTTGCGGGGAGGTTGAGATCTTGCCCCAATCATCCCAGACACTAATGCTAAGCCACAGGATGGCAGCATCTAGTGTCATTGGAGTTCAAGCACTATTTCAACCCCACAGTTTTGGATCAACTTCCCACAAGGGGAGGTGAAGAGCACCCCCAGCAACACACACACACACACACACACACACCCCACTCCTGGTGGTGGCAGGTGAACAGGAGAAAGGACAAAAGAAGTAAGAGATGAAGAGAAAGGAAGGAGGGATGGAGGAAAAGGTAAAACGAAAATGACAAACACTAATGTCCCCTGTGATTCTACGGGACAAAATCCCACAGAGGGAATAAAATTCTGCCACCTTAACCTAGTGTTTTCCATGCCTAGAATTCAGCTGGCACCAGATGGATCAGACTGAGCAGGTTCCAAAACCTCTTGGAGGCTCTTACCTTCTAAATAGGGACGTCTGTTTTCTAGTAAAATCCGTCAAAGGAAAGGAGAAAACTCCAAAGAGGCTCCTGCTCGCACTCACACATGTGAACACTAATACTCTCTCAGTCCTCAAAGAGAGACCTCGAGAAGGAGACTTGCTGAAGCAATAACAGACACTTGGTGGGATAACTCACATGACTGGAGTACTGTCATGGATGGATATAAACTGTTCAGGAAGGACAGGCAGGGCAGAAAAGGTGGGGGAGTTGCATTGTATGTAAGAGAGGAGTATGAGTGCTCAGAGGTCCGGTATGAAACTGTAGAAAAACCTGAGAGTCTCTGGATAAAGTTGAGAAGTGTGAGCAACAAGGGGGATGTCACGGTTGGAGTCTGGTATAGACCACCAGACCAGGGGGATGAGGTGGACGAGGCTTTCTTCTGGCAACTAGCAGAAGTTGCTAGATCGCAGGCCCTGGTTCTCATGGGAGACTTTAATCACCCTGATATCTGCTAGGAGAGCAATACAGCGGTGCACAGACAATCCAGGAAGTTTTTGGAAAGTGTAGGGCACAATTTCCTGGTGCAAGTGCTGGAGGAACCAACTAGGGGCAGAGCTTTTCTCGACCTGCTGCTCACAAACAGGGAAGAATTAGTAGGGGAAGCAAAAGTGGATGGGAACCTGGGAGGCAGTGACCATGAGATGGTCGAGTTCAGGATCCTGACACAAGGAAGAAAGGAGAGCAGCAGAATACGGACCCTGGACTTCAGAAAAGCAGACTTTGACTCCCTCAGGGAACAGATGGGCAGGATCCCCTGGGAGAATAACATGAAGGGCAAAGGGGTCCAGGAGAGCTGGCTGTATTTTAAAGAATCCTTATTGCGGTTGCAGGAACAAACCATCCCGATGTGTAGAAAGAATAGTAAATATGGCAGGCGACCAGCTTGGCTAAACAGTGAAATCCTTGCTGATCTTAAACGCAAAAAAGAAGCTTACAAGAAGTGGAAGATTGGACAAATGACCAGGGAGGAGTATAAAAATATTGCTCAGGCATGCAGGAGTGAAATCAGGAAGGCCAAATCACACTTGGAGTTGCAGCTAGCAAGAGATGTTAAGAGTAACAAGAAGGGTTTCTTCAGGTATGTTAGCAACAAGAAGAAAGTCAAGGAAAGTGTGGGCCCCTTACTGAATGAGGGAGGCAACCTAGTGACTGAGGATGTGGAAAAAGCTAATGTACTCAATGCTTTTTTTGCCTCTGTCTTCACGAACAAGGTCAGCTCCCAGACTGCTGCACTGGGCAGCACAATATGGGGAGAAGGTGACCAGCCCTCTGTGGAGAAAGAAGTGGTTCGGGACTATTTAGAAAAACTGGACGTGCACAACTCCATGGGGCTGGATGCGCTGCATCCGAGGGTGCTAAAGGACTTGGCGGATGAGATTGCACAGCCATTAGCCATTATTTTTGAAAACTCATGGCGATCGAGGGAGGTCCCGGATGACTGGAAAAAGGCTAATGTAGTGCCCATCTTTAAAAAAGGGAAGGAGGAGGATCCGGGGAACTACAGGCCAGTCAGCCTCACCTCAGTCCCTGGAAAAATCATGGAGCAGGTCCTCAAGGAATCAATGATGAAACACTTAGAGGAGAGGAAAGTAATCAGGAACAGTCAGCATGGATTCACCAAGGGGAAGTCGTGCCTGACTAACCTAATTGCCTTCTATGATGAGATAACTGGCTCTGTGGATGAGGGGAAAGCAGTGGATGTGTTATTCCTTGACTTTAGCAAAGCTTTTGATACGCTCTCCCACAGTATTCTTGCCACCAAGTTAAAGAAGTATGGGATGGATGAATGGACTGTAAGGTGGATAGAAAGCTGGCTGGATCGTCGGGCTCAACGGGTAGTGATCAATGGCTCCATGTCTAGTTGGCAGCCGGTTTCAAGCGGAGTAGTGCCCCAAGGGTCGGTCCTGGGGCCGGTTTTGTTTAATATCTTTATTAATGATCTGGAGGATGGTGTGGACTGCACTCTCAGCAAGTTTGCAGATGACACTAAACTAGGAGGCGTGGTAGATACGCTAGAGGGTAGGGATCGGATACAGAGGGACCTAGACAAATTAGAGGATTGGGCCAAAAAAAACCTGATGAAGTTCAACAAGGACAAGTGCAGAGTCCTGCACTTAGGACGGAAGAATCCCATGCACTGCTACAGACTAGGGACCGAATGGCTAGGTAGCAGTTCTGCAGAAAAGGACCTAGGGGTCACAGTGGACGAGAAGCTGGATATGAGTCAACAGTGTGCTCTTGTTGCCAAGAAGGCTAACGGCATTTTGGGCTGTATAAGTAGGGGCGTTGCCAGCAGATAGAGGAACGTGATCGTTCCCCTTTATTCGACATTGGTGAGGCCTCATCTGGAATACTGTGTCCAGTTTTGGGCCTGTGGAAGCAGAGAAAGAGCTCACAGGAAGGGGATGCAATGCATGACAGTTCGTTAGCAAGAGTTAGGCTAACTGTAACCCTAATAACGCGAGATTTGTAGAAGCGAGGAATGTGTGAGGCGGGTGAGAAAGAACTGTGTAAGAAGTCATTATGACCTGGTATAGATAAGGTGTAGAAGACCTTGTGTAGATAAGGTATAGAAAATATTGTATGTTGGCAAGAGTCAAAACAAGTGAAGAAATGAGATATCAAGATGGCCTATGTATAAACAAAACGCAGCTGTCCCTCGTTATTTCTGTAATGAAAGGTATAAATGCTTGCTGTAATTAGTTACCTGCCAGAGACCTGCTTAGCTCTCTCCCTCTGGGCAATTGTGAGAGTTAATAAAGCATCTGACTTGCTGTACCTAAACAAATAGTGAGAACTCTGTTTTTCTCCGACAGGCCCCACACTACAAGAAGGATGTGGAAAAATTGGAAAGAGTCCAGTGGAGAGCAACAAAAATGATTAGGGGTCTGGAGCACATGACTTATGAGGAGAGGCTGAGGGAACTGGGATTGTTTAGTCTCCAGAAGAGAAGAATGAGGGGGGATTTGATAGCAGCCTTCAACTACGTGAAGGGGGGTTCCAAAGAGGATGGAGCTCGGTTGTTCTCAGTGGTGGCAGATGACAGAACAAGGAGCAATGGTCTCAAGTTGCAGTGGGGGAGGTCCAGGTTGGATATTAGGAAACACTATTTCACTAGGAGGGTGGTGAAGCACTGGAATGCGTTAACTAGGGAGGTGGTGGAGTCTCCTTCCTTGGAGGTTTTTAAGGCCCGGCTTGACAAAGCCCTGGCTGGGATGATTTAGTTGGGAATTGGTCCTGCTTTGAGGACGGGGTTGGAGTAGATGACCTCTTGAGGTCCCTTCCAACCCTGATATTCTATGATTCTAGGATTCTATGAAAGTCACAGGGGTCTCTGAGGTTTCCCTGACCCTAAGCCCCTGTCCTGCCTGGCTGATGTCAGCATCTCTCTCTGAGGTTACCACCTCCCTAACACCTTTGACCAATAGGCTGAGGTCCTGAAAAGGCCTTTGTGATGTCACTGCCACACTCACCCATCCCCGGAAGTGCTAATGTCCTGCTGCTGGCCTGACACTTTGAAGGTTTGAGCTACTCTGTGTGGATCACCCCACTCAATGCGTCTTCATTCTAGGAAGCAAGCCGGCTAGACAGTAAAACATCAGAGGCTGCTCCCAATACTACACTCAGTGTTTCCAAAAGTAGGAGACTTTCTGGCCAGAAGAGACCTTTACAGCATTTCATCTAACCCCCTCCATATCATAGGCTTCCAGTATAGTACAATAGTTACTCTTTGGGCACACACATTCCAGAAAGGCATCTAGTCTTCATTCAATGACATCAAGAGATGGAGAATCCACCACTTTCCCTTTTAGTGAGTGCCAGGGGCCTCCATTTCCCCTTCCACTAGCTCGCCATTTACAGGGAGACAGAGCAGTACCTGCAGCAGGGAGCGGCAGTTGCTGAAGGCCTCAGAGGCGCAGCCCCTGCAGTGTCTCAGGCACCTGGCGCAAGTGGCGGATGATGCGGGTGCATCACTCTGGCCATGACGTCCTCCTGCTGCAAGGGAACGAGAACCTGTCAGAGACTCAAACGCCCCGAGGAATCAGGGGGAATTAAGGGCACCTGGAACCAGCAGTATTTAAACTGACTACCTGCCCACCACTGAGGGATGAATTCACCTCCTGAACCCCAGAATGGAGTCTTCTTGTCCTTTCTAGTAACCTCCAGTGCCAACCCACCACCTTGTAGGGTGAGCTCCTGATACCTCCCCCTCAGTACCCTTGACAGCTGTTCTACCTCCAAACCACAGCTCAAGTTATCAGAACCCTCTTCTCCACCCCAACCCAGGTTGCGCAGGGAGGCGGCCCTAGCGGGGGGGCAGGAGGGATTCTGCCAGCAGTGAAGTGGGTTGCGGGGAAGTTGAGATCTTGCCCCAAGTTGTCCCAGACACTAATGCTAAGCCACAGGATGGCAGCATCTAGTGTCAGTGGAGTCCAAGCACTATTGGAACCCGACAGATTTGGATCAACTTCCCACAAGGGGAGGTGAAGAGCACCCCCAGCAACACACACACCACTCCTGGAGGTGGGAGGGGAACAAGAGAAAGGACAAAAGAAGTAAGAGATGAAGAGAAAGGAAGGAGGGATGGAGGAAAAGGTAAAACGAAAAGGACAAACCCTAGTGTCCCCAGTGATTCCACGGGACAAAATTCCAGGGAGGGAAGAAAATTCTGCCACCTTAAACTACTGTTTTCCATGCCGAGAATTCAGCTGGCACCAGATGGATCAGACTGAGCAGGTTCCAAAACCTCTTGGAGGCTCTTACCTTCTAATTTTCAAGTAAAATCAGTAAAAGGAAAGGAGAAAACTCGAAAGAGGCTCCTGCTCGCACTCACATACGTCAACCCTAACACTCTCTCAGTCCTCAAAAAGAAACCTCGAGAAGGAGACTTGCTGAAGCAAAGCCACAGGGGTCTCTGAGGTTTCCCTGGTCGTAAGCCCCTGTCCTCCCTGGCTGAAGACAGCATCTCTCTCTGAGGTCACCACCTCCCTAACACCTTTGACCAGTACGCTGAGGTCCTTGAAAAAGCCTTTGTGATATCACTGCCACACCCAACCAAAACCTAAAGTGCTCATGTCCTGCTGCTGGCCTGACACTTTGAAGGTTTGAGCTACGCTCTGTGGATCACACCACAAAATTCGTCTTCATTCTAGGAAGCAAGCTAGCTAGACAGTAAAACATCAGAGGCTGCTCCCAATACTACACTCAGTGTTTCCAAAAGTAGGAGACTTTCTGGCCAGAAGAGACCTTTACAGCATCTCATCTAACCCCCTCCATATCATAGGCTTCCAGTATAGTACAATAGTTACTTTTTGGGCACACACATTCCAGAAAGGCATCTAGTCTTCAATCAATGACATCAAGAGTTGGAGAATCCACCACTTTCCCTTTTAGTGAGTGCCAGGGGGCTCCATTTCCCCTTCCACTAGCTCCCCATTTACAGTGAGCCAGAGCAGTACCTGCAGCAGGGAGAGGGAGTTGCTAAGGCCTCAGAGGAACAGCCCCTGCACTGTCTCAGGCACCTGGCGCAAGTGGCGGATGATGCGGGTGCATCACTTTGGCCGTGACGTCCTCCTCCTGCAAGGGAACGAGAACCTGTCAGAGACTCAAATGCCCCGAGGAATCAGGGGCAATTAAGGACACCTGGAACCAGCAGTATTTACACCCAGCACCTGCCCACCACTGAGGGATGAATTCACCTCCTGAACCCCAGAATGGAGTCGTCTTCTCCTTTCTAGGAATCTCCAGTGCCAACCCCCATCCTTGTAGGGTGAGCTCCTGCTACCTCCCCCTCAGTGCCCTTGACAGCTGTTCCACCTCCAAACCACAGCTCAAGTTATCAGAACCCTCTTCTCCACCCCCACCCAGGTTGGGCAGGGAGGCGGCTCTAGCAGGGGGGGCAGGTGAGATTCTGGCAGCAGTGAAGTGGGTTGCGGGGAGGTTGAGATCTTGCCCCAAGTCATCCCAGACACTAATGCTAAACCACACGATGGCAGCATCTAGTGTCAGTGGAGTCCAAGCACTATTTCAACCATACAGTTTTGGATCAACTCCCAACAAGGGGAGGTGAAGAGCACCCCCAGCAACACACACACACACACACACACATATACCACTCCTGGTGGTGGGAAGGAAACAAGAGAAAGGACAAAAGAAGTAAGAGATAAAGAGAAAGGAAGGAGGGATGGAGGAAAAGGTAAAACGAAAAGGACAAACCCTAATGTCCCCAGTGATTCTACCAGACAAAATTACAGGGAGGGATTAAAATTCTGCCACCTTGAACTAGTGTTTTCCATGCCTGCCTAGAATTCAGCTGGCACCAGATGGATCAGACTGAGCAGGTTCCAAAACCTCTTGGAGGCTCTTACTTTCTAAACAGGGATGTCTGTTTTCTAGTAAAATCAGTAAAAGGAAAGGAGACAACTCGAAAGAGGCTCCTGCTCTCACTCAAATACGTGAATCCTAATACTCTCTCAGTCCTCAAGAGAAACCTCGAGAAGGAGACTTGCTGAAGCAAAGCCACAGGGGTCTCTGAGGTTTCCCTGGCCATGCGCCCCTGTCCTGCCTCGCTGATGGCAGCATCTCTCTCTGAGGTTACCACCTCCCTAACACCTTTGACCAATATGCTGAGGTCCTGCAAAAGACCTTTGTGATATCACTGCCACCAATCAAACCCTTAAGTGCTAATGTCCTGCTGCTGGCCTGACACTATGAAGGTTTGAGCTACTCTCTGTGGATCACCCCACTCAATGCGTCTTCATTCTAGGAAGCAAGTGGGCTAGACAGTAAAACATCAGAGGCTGCTCCCAATGCTACACTCAGTGTTTCCAAAATTAGTAGACTTTATGGCCACAAGAGACCTTTAGAGCATCTAATCTAAGCCCCTGCATATCATAGGCTTCCTGTATAGTACAATAGTTACTCTTTGGGCACACACATTCCAGAAAGGCATCTAGTCTTCATTCAATGACATCATGAGATGGAGAATCCACCACTTTCCCTTTTAGTGAGTGCCAGGGGGCTCCATTTCCCCTTCCACTATCACCCCATTTACAGTGAGCCAGAGCAGTACCTGCAGCAGGGAGTGGGAGTTGCTGATGTCCACAGAGGCACAGCCCTTGCAGAGTCAACTTCCCACAAGGGGAGGTGAAGAGCACCCCCAGCAACACACACACACACACCACTCCTGGTGGTGGGAGGGGAACAAGAGAAAGCAAGGAGGGGTGGAGGAAAAGGTAAAACGAAAAGGACAAACCCTAATGTCCCCAGTGATTCTACGGCACAAAATCCCAGGTGGGCTATAAAATTCTGCCACCTTGAACTAGTGTTTTCCATGCCTAGAATTCAGCTGGCACCAGATGGATCAGACTGCAGACTGAGCAGGTTAAAAACCTCTCCAAGGTTCTTACCTTCTCAACAGGCACGTCTGTTTTCTAGTAAAATCAATAAAAGGAGAAACTAGAAAGAGGTTCCTCCTCGCGCTCACATACTTGAACCCTAATACTCTCTGAGTCCTAAAAAGGGAGACCTCGAGAAGGAGACTTGCTAAAGCAAAGCCAAAGGGGTCTCTGAGGTTTCCCTGGCCCTGCGCTCCTGTCCTGCCCGGCTGATGTCAGCATCTCTCTCTCAGGTAACCACCTCCCTAACACCTTTGACCCATAGGCTGAGGTCCAGGATAAGGCCTTTGTGATATCACTGCCACACCCAACCAAACCCTAAAGTGCTAATGTCCTGCTACTGGCCTGACACTTTGAAGGTTTGAGCTACTCTCTGTGGATCACCCCACTCAATGCATCCTCATTCTAGGAAGCAAGCAGGCTAGACAGTAAAACATCAGAGGCTGCTCCCAATGCTACACTCAGTGTTTCCAAAATTAGTAGACTTTATGGTCAGAAGAGACCTTTAGAGCATCTAATCTAACCCGCTGCATATCATAGGCTTACTGTATAGTACAATAGTTACTCTTTGGGCACACACATTCCAGAAAGGCATCTAGTCTTCATTCAATGACATCAAGAGATGGAGAATCCACCACTTTCCCTTTTAGTGAGAGCCAGGGGACTCCATTTCCCCTTCCACTAGCTCCCCATTTACAGTGAGCCAGAGCAGTACCTGCAGCAGGGAACGGGAGTTGCTGAAGGCCTCAGAGGAACAGCCCCTGCAGTGTCTCAGGCACCTGGGGCAAGTGCCGGATGATGCGGAGCTGGTGCATCACTTTGGCCGTGACGTCCTCCTGCTGCAAGGGAACGAGAACCTGTCAGAGACTCAAAGGCCCCGAGGAATCAGGGGGAATTAAGGGCACCTGGAACCAGCAGTATTTCCACCCACCACCTGCCCACCGCTGAGGGATGAATTCACCTCCTGAACCCCAGAATGGAGTCTTCTTGTCCTTTCAAGTATCCTCCAGTGCCAACCCCCCTCCTTGTAGGATTAGCTCCTGCTACCTCCCCCTCAGTGTTCTTCACAGCTGTTCCACCTCCAAACCAAACCTCAAGTTATCAGAACCCTCTTCTGCACCCCCAACCAGGTTGGGCATCGAGGCGGCTCTAGCGGGGGGGCAGGAGGGATTCTGCCAGAAGTGAAGTGGGTTGAGGGGAGGTTGAGATCTTGCCCCAAGTCATCCCAGACACTAATGCTAAGCCACAGGATGGCAGCATCTAGTGTCAGTGGAGTCCAAGCACTATTTCAACCATACAGTTTTGGATGAACTCCCCACAAGGGGAGGTGAAGAGCACCCCCAGCAACACACACACAAACACACACACACACACACACACACACACACCACTCCTGGTGGTGAAAGGGGAACAGGAGAAAGGACAAAAGAAGTAAGAGATGAAGAGAAAGGAAGGAGGGATGGAGGAAAAGGTAAAACGAAAAGGACAAACCCTAATATCCCCAGTGATTCTACGGGACAAAATCCCAGGGAGGGAATAAAATTCTGCCATCTTAAACTACTGTTTTCCATGCCTAGAATTCAGCTGGCACCAGATGGATCAGACTGAGCAGGTTCCAAAACCTCTTGGAGGCTCTTACCTTCTAAATAGGGACGTCTGTTTTCTAGTAAAATCCGTCAAAGGAAAGGAGAAAACTCGAAAGAGGCTCCTGCTCACACTCACATACGTCAACCCTAACACTCTCTCAGTCCTCAAAGAGAGACCTCGAGAAGGAGACTTGCTGAAGCAAAGCCACAGGGGTCTCTGAGGTTTCCCTGGCCCTGTGCTCCTGTCCTGCCAGGCTGATGTCAGCATCTCTCTGGGAGGTCACCACCTCCCTAACACCTTTGACCAATAGGCTGACGTCCTGCAAAAGGCCTTTGTGATATCACTGCCACACCCACCCTTCCCCGGAAGTGCTAATGTCCTGCTGCTGGCCTGACACTTTGAAGGTTTCAGCTACTCTCTGTGGATCACCCCACTCAATGCCTGTTCATTCTAGGAAGCAAGCCGGCTAGACGGTAAAACATCAGAGGCTGCTCCCAATGCTACACTCAGTGTTTCTAACCCCTTGCATACCATAGGCTTGCTGTATAGGACAATAGTTACTTTTTGGGCACACACATTGCAGAAAGGCATCTAGTCTTCCTTCAATGACATCAAGAGATGGAGAATCCACCACTTTCCCTTTTAGTGAGTGCCAGGGGGCTCCATTTCCCCTTCCACTAGCTCCCCATTTACAGTGAGCCAGAGCAGTACCTGCAGCAGGGAGCGGGAGTTGCTGATGGCCTCAGAGGCACAGCCCCTGCAGTGTCTCAGGAATCTGGCGCAAGTGCCGGATGATGCGGAGCTGGTGCATCACTTTTGGCCGTGACGTCCTCCTGCTGCAAGGGAACGAGAACCTGTCAGAGACTCAAACGCCCCGAGGAATCAGCGGGAATTAAGGGCACCTGGAACCAGCACTACTTCCACCCATCACCTGCCCACCACTGAGGGATAAATTCACCTCCTGAACCCCAGAATGGAGTCTTCTTGTCCTTTCTAGTAACCTCCAGTGACAACCCCCCTCCTTGAAGGATGAGCTCCTGCTATCTCCCCCTCAGTGCCCTTGACAGCTGTTCCACCTCCAAACCACAGCTCAAGTTATTAGTACCTTTGGACACAGACTGGCTAACCTAGTGAGGAGGGCTTTAAACTAGGTTCGACGGGGACAGGTGAGCAAAGCCCACAGGTAAGTGGGGAACATGGAGACCGGGGAGATGGGTCAAAAACGAGAGGGAGTGTGGGCTATATTGTCAGAGGGAAAGGAGGGTCAGGACAAAACTGGGAGGAAAGATCAAACCAGTATCTTAGATGTCTATATACAAATGCGAGAAGTATGGGGAATAAGCAGGAAGAACTGGAAGTGCTAATAAATAAATACAACTATGACATTGTTGGCATCACTGAAACTTGGTGGGATAATACACATGATTGGAATGTTGGTGTGGATGGGTACAGCTTGCTCAGGAAGGATAGACAGGGGAAAAAGGGAGGAGGTGTTGCCTTGTATATTAAAAATGTACACACTTGGACTGAGGTAGAGATGGACATAGGAGACGGAAGTGTTGAGAGTCTCTGGGTTAGGCTAAAAGGGGTAAAAAACAAGGGAGATGTCATGCTAGGAGTCTACTACAGGCCACCTAACCAGGTGGAAGAGGTGGATGAGGCTTTTTTTAAGCAACTAACAAAATCATCCAAAGCCCAAGATTTGGTGGTGATGGGGGACTTCAACTATCCGGCTATATGTTGGGAAAATAACACAGCGGGGCACAGTCTATCCAACAAATTCCTGGACTGCATTGAAGACAACTTTTTATTTCAGAAGGTTGAAAAAGCTACTGGGGGGAAGCTGTTCTAGACTTGATTTTAACAAATAGTGAGGAACTCGATGAGAATTTGAAAGTAGAAGGCAGCCTGGGTGAAAGTGATCATGAAATCATAGAGTTTGCAATTCTAAGGAAGGGTAGAAGGGAGAACAGCAAAATAGAGACAATGGATTTCAGGAAGGCAGATTTTGGTAAGCTCAGAGAGCTGATAGGTAAGGTCCCATGGGAATCAAGACTGAGGGGAAAAACAACTGAGGAGAGTTGGCAGTTTTTCAAAGGGACACTATTAAGGGCCCAAAAGCAAGCTATTCCGCTGGTTAGGAAAGATAGAAAATGTGGCAAAAGACCACCTTGGCTTAACCATGAGATCTTGCATGATCTAAAAAATAAAAAGGAGTCATATAAAAAATGGAAACTGGGACAGATTACAAAGGATGAATATAAGCAAACAACACAGGAATGCAGGGGCAAGATTAGAAAGGCAAAGGCACAAAATGAGCTCAAACTAGCTACGGGAATAAAGGGAAACAAGAAGACTTTTTATCAATACATTAGAAGCAAGAGGAAGACCAAAGACAGGGTAGGCCCACTGCTTAGTGAAGAGGGAGAAACAGTAACAGGAAACTTGGAAATGGCGGAGATGCTTAATGACTTCTTTGTTTCGGTCTTCACCGAGAAGTCTGAAGGAATGCCTAACACAGTGAATGCTAATGGGAAGGGGGTAGGTTTAGCAGATAAAATAAAAAAAGAACAAGTTAAAAATCACTTAGAAAAGTTAGATGCCTGCAAGTCACCCGGGCCTGATGAAATGCATCCTAGAATACTCAAGGAGCTAATAGAGGAGGTATCTGAGCCTCTAGCTATTATCTTTGGAAAATCATGGGAGACGGGAGAGATTCCAGAAGACTGGAAAAGGGCAAATATAGTGCCCATCTATAAAAAGGGAAATAAAAACAACCCAGGAAACTACAGACCCCAGTGAGTTTAACTTCTGTGCCAGGGAAGATAATGGAGCAAGTAATTAAGGAAATCATCTGCAAACACTTGGAAGGTGGTAAGGTGATAGGGAACAGCCAGCATGGATTTGTGAAGAACAAATCATGTCAAACCAATCTGATAGCTTTCTTTGATAGGATAACGAGCCTTGTGGATAAGGGTGAGGCTGTGGATGTGGTATACCTAGACTTTAGTAAGGCATTTGATACGGTCTCGCATGATATTCTTATTGATAAACTAGGCAAATACAATTTAGATGGGGCTACTATAAGGTGGGTGCATAACTGGCTGGATAACCGTACTCAGAGAGTTGTTATTAATAGTTCCCAATCCTGCTGGAAAGCCATAACGAGTGGGGTATCGCAGGGGTCTGTTTTGGGACCGGCGCTGTTCAATATCTTCATCAACGACTTAGATATTGGCATAGAAAGTACGCTTATTAAGTTTGCGGATGATACCAAACTGGGAGGGATTGCAACTGCTTTGGAGGACAGGGTCATAATTCAAAATGATCTGGACAAATTGGAGAAATGGTCTGAGTTAAACAGGATGAAGTTTAACAAAGACAAATGCAAAGTGCTCCACTTAGGAAGGAACAATCAGTTTCACACATACAGAATGGGAAGAGACTGTCTAGGAAGGAGTACGGCAGAAAGGGATCTAGGGGTTATAGTGGACCACAAGCTAAATATGAGTCAACAGTGTGATGCTGTTGCAAAAAAAGCAAACCTGATTCTGGGATGTATTAACAGGTGTGTTGTGAGCAAGACACGAGAAGTCATTCTTCCGCTCTACTCTGCTCTGGTTAGGCCTCAGCTGGAGTATTGTGTCCAGTTCTGGGCACCGCATTTTAAAAAAGATGTGGAGAAATTGGAAAGGGTCCAGAGAAGAGCAACAAGAATGATTAAAGGTCTTGAGAACATGACCTATGAAGGAAGGCTGAAAGAATTGGCTTTGTTTAGTTTGGAAAAGAGAAGACTGAGAGGAGACATGATAGCAGTTTTCAGGTATTTAAAAGGGTGTCATAAGGAGGAGGGAGAAAACTTGTTCACCTTAGCCTCTAAGGATAGAACCAGAAGCAATGGGTTTAAACTGCAGCAAGGGAGGTCTAGGTTGGACATTAGGAAAAAGTTCCTAACTGTCAGGGTGGTTAAACACTGGAATAAATTGCCGAGGGAGGTTGTGGAATCTCCATCTCTTGAGATATTTAAGAGTAGGTTAGATAAATGTCTATCAGGGATGGTCTAGATGGTATTTGGTCCTGCCATGCGGGCAGGGGACTGGACTCGATGACCTCTCGAGGTCCCTTCCAGTCCTAGACTCTATGAATGTATGAAAAAAACACTGTTCTCCACCCCCACCCAGGTTGGCCAGGGAGGCGGCTCTAGCAGGGGGGGCAGGAGGGATTCTGGCAGCAGTGAAGTGGGTTGCGGGGAAGTTGAGATCTTGACCCAAGTCATCCCAGACACTAATGCTAAGCCACAGGATGGCAGCATCTAGTGTCAGTGGACTCCAAACACTATTTCAACCCCACAGTTTTCGATGAACTTCCCACAAGGGGAGGTGATGAGCACCCCCAGCAACACACACACACACACACCCCACTCCTGCCATCTTAAACTACTGTTTTCCATGCCTAGAATTCAGCTGGCACCAGATGGATCAGACTGAGCAGCTGCCAAAACCTCTTGGAGGCTCTTACCTTCTAAACAGAGACGTCTGTTTTCTAGTAAAATCAGTAAAAGGAAAGGAGAAAACTCGAAAGAGGCTCCTGCACGCACTCACGTACGTGAACCCTAATACTCTCTCAGTCCTCAAAGAGAGACCTCGAGAAGGAGACTTGCTGAAGCAAAGCCACAGTGGTCTCTGAGGTTTCCCTGGCCCTGTGCTCCTGTCCTGTCAGGCTGATGTCAGCATCTCTCTCTGAGGTCACCACCTCCCTAACACATTTGACCAATAGGCTAACATCCTGCAAAAGGTCTTTGTGATGTCACTGCCACACCCAACCAAACCCTGAAGTGCTAATGTCCTGCTGCTGGCCTGACACTTTGAAGGTTTGAGGTTGTCATAACTATAAAGGGAAGGATAACAGCTGTCCTGTGTACAGTACTATAAAATCCCTCCTGGCCAGAGACTCCAAAATCCTTTTCCCTGTAAAGGGTTAAGAAGCTCAGGTAACCTGGCTGGCATCTGACCTAAAGGACCAATAAGGGGACAAGATACTTTCAAATCTTGGGGAGGGGAAGGCTTTTGTTTGTGTTCTTTGTTTGTGTGGGTGTTCGCCCTCGGGACTGAGAGGGACCAGACATCAATCCAGGTTCTCCACATCTTTCTAAACAAGTCTCTCCTATTTCAAACAAGGCGTGTTAGTTTTCCTTTGGAGGTTGGAACTGTATTCACCAGGAGTTGGTGGGAGGAAGGAGGGGAATGGTTAATTTCTCCTTCTTTTAGATCCAAGGGGGTTGGATCTGTATTCACCAGAAGTTGGTGGGAGGAAGGAGGGGGGATGGTTAATTTCTCCCTGTTTTAAGATCCAAGGGGTTTGGATCTGTATTCACCAGGGAATTGGTGAAAGGTTTCTCAAGGCTACCCAGGGGAGGAAATTAGCCTTGGGATGGTGGTTAAGCTTAGAAGTTTTCATGCAGGCCCCTACATTTGTATCCTAAACTTCAAAGTGGGGATACAGCCTTGACACAGGTACTCTCTGTGGATCACCCCACTCAATGCGTCTTCATTCTAGGAAGCAAGCCGGCTAGACAGTAAAACATCAGAGGCTGCTCCCAATACTACACTCAGTGTTTCCAAAAGTAGGAGACTTTCTGGCCAGAAGAGACCTTTACAGCATTTCATCTAACCCCCTCCATATCATAGGTCTCCTGTATAGTACAATAGGTACTTTTTGGGCACACACATTCCAGAAAGGCATCTAGTCTTCCTTCAATGACATCAAGAGATGGAGAATCCACCACTTTCCCTTTTAGTGAGTGCCAGGGGGCTCCATTTCACCTTCCACTAGCTCGCCATTTACAGGGAGACAGAGCAGTACCTGCAGCAGGGAGCGGGAGTTGCTGAAGGCCTCAGAGGCGCAGCCCCTGCAGTGTCTCAGGCACCTGGGGCAAGTGGCGGATGATGCGGGTGCATCACTTTGGCCGTGACGTCCTCCTCCTGCAAGGGAACGAGAACCTGTCAGAGACTCAAACTCTCCGAGGAATCAGGGGGAATTAAGGGCACCTGGAACCAGCAGTATTTCCACCCAGCACCTGCTCACCACTGAGAGATGAATTCACCTCCTCAACCCCAGAATGGAGTCTTCTTGTCCTTTCTGGTAACCTCCAGTGCCAACCCCCATCCTTGTAGGATTAGCATCTGCTACCTCCCCCTCAGTGCCCTTGACAGCTGTTCCACCTCCAAACCACAGCTCAAGTTATCAGAACCCTCTTCTCCACCCCCACCCAGGTTGGGCAGGGAGGCGGATCTAGGAGGGGGGGCAGCAGGGATTCTGAAAGTAGAAAAGTGTGTTGCGGGGAGGTTGAGACCTTGCCCCAAGTCATCCCAGACAGTAATGCTAAGCCACAGGATGGGAGCATCTAGTGTCAGTGGAGTCCAAGCACTATTTCAACCTCACAGTATTGGATCAACTTTCCACAAGGGGAGGTGAAGAGCACCCCCAGCAACACACACACACACACACACACACACACACACACACACACACACACACACACAGACACACACCCCACTCCTGGTGGTGGGAGCGGAACAGGAGAAAGGACAAAAGAAGTAAGAGATGAAGAGAAAGGAAGCAGGGATGGAGGAAAAGGTAAAACGAAAAGGACAAAACCTAATGTCCCCAGTGATTCCACGGGACAAAATCCCAGGGAGAGAATAAAATTCTGCCACCTTGAGCTAGTGTTTTCCATGCCTAGAATTCAGCTGGCACCAGGTGGATCAAACTGAAAAGGTTACAAGCCTCTCCGAGGCTCTTACCTTCTTAACAGGGATGTCTGTTTTCTAGTAAAATCAGTAAAGAGAAAGGAGAAATCTCGAAAGAGGCTCCTGCTCGCACTCACATACGTCAGCCCTAATACTCTCTCAGTCCTCAAAGAGAGACCTCGAGAAGGAGACTTGCTGAAGCAAAGCCACAGGGGTCTCTGAGGTTTCCCTGGCCCTGTGCTCCTGTCAGCATCTCTCTCTGATGTCAGCATCTCTCTCTGAGGTCACCAGCTCCCTAACACCTTTGACCAATAGGCTGAGCTCCTGCAAAAGTCCTTTGTGATGTCACTGTCACACCCAACCATCCCCTGAAGTGCTAATGTCCTGCTGCTGGCCTGACACTTTGAAGGTTTGAGATACTCTCTGGGGATCACCCAACTCAATGCGTCTTCATTCTACGAAGCAAGCCGGCTAGACAGTAAAACATCAGAGGCTGCTCCCAATGCTACACTCAGTGTTTCCAAAATTAGTAGACTTGATGGGCAGTGAGCCAGAGCAGTACCTGCAGCAGGGAGCGGGAGTTGCTGATGGCCTCAGAAGCACAGCCCCTGCAGTGTCTCAGGCACCTGGCGCAAGTGCCGGATGATGCGGAGCAGGTGCATCGCTTTGGCCGTGACGTCCTCCTGCTGCAAGGGAACGAGAACCTGTGTCATAACTATAAAGGGAAGGGTAACAGCTGTCCTGTGTACAGTACTATAAAATCCCTTCTGGCCAGAGACTCCAAAATCTTTTCCCTGTAAAGGGTTAAGAAGCTCAGATAACCTGGCTGGCATCTGACCTAAAGGACCAAGAAGGGGACAAGATAATTTCAAATCTTGGGGGGGGGGGGAAGGCTTTTGTTTGTGTTCTTTGTTTTGGTTGTGCGTTCGCTCTCGGGACTGAGAGGGACCAGACATCAATCCAGGTTCTCCACCTCTTTCTAAACAAGTCTCTCCTATTTCAAACAAGGCGTGTTAGTTTTCCTTTGTTTTCTCAACATGTAAATGTACCTTTTACTAGAGTGTTTATCTTTGTTTGCTGTACTTTGAACCTAAAACTAGAGGGGAGTCCTCTGAGCTCTTTAAGTTTGATTACCCTGTATGGTTATTTCCATACTGATTTTACAGAGATGATTTTTACCTTTTTCTTTAATTAAAAACCTTCTTTGTAAGAACCTGATTGATTTTTTCCTTGTTTTAGATCCAAGGGGTTGGATCTGTATTCACCAGGAGTTGGTGGGAGAAAGAAGGGGGGATGGTTAATTTCTCCTTGTTTTAAGATCCCAGGGGGGTTGGAACTGTATTCACCAGGAGTTGGTGGGAGGAAGGAGGGGAATGGTTAATTTCTCCTTGTTTTAAGATCCAAGGGGTTTGGATCTGTATTCACCAGGAGTTGGTGGGAGGAAGGAGGGGAATGGTTAATTTCTCCTTGTTTTAAGATCCAAGGGGGTTGGATCTGTATTCACCAGGGAATTGGTGAAGGTCTCTCAAGGCTACCCGGGGAAGGAAATTAGCCTTGGGATGGTGGCAGCCGACCAGAGCTAAGCTGGTAGTTAAGCTTAGAAGTTTTCATGCAGGCCCCTACATTTGTACCCTAAAGTTCAAAGTGGGGATACAGCCTTGACATGGTGGTAGCGGTGGGATCATTTTAAACCCAAAGCCAGTGAGATTTTTTTTTCCTTCTAGCTGCTTGAAAAGCAGAGCTGGAGATAGATGCATATCTTATCTCTCCTTGCCTGAAGGCAGAGGTGTTAAGTTTTTTTAACAAGGTCCTTTGTTAAGAGAAGTGTTCAAATGAGCAAACGACAGGGTAAAAGGAATTTACAAGCTGAATTTTTTTTTTCTTTTTACATCCTCGGGAGTAGCTAGTTAGAAAGTCTCTCTTAACTCAGCAGCAGCCAGAGCTGAGAGCTTCCCAGTTTCAGTCAACTGCAGAGGGGGTGACCCAGCACAAGAAAACAGGAAAATGACTACCAAAGAAGT
Organism: Chrysemys picta bellii; assembly: GCF_011386835.1. Lineage (NCBI taxonomy): Eukaryota > Metazoa > Chordata > Testudines > Emydidae > Chrysemys > Chrysemys picta. The sequence goes on from NW_027053582.1 coordinate 25,480, forward strand.
AGCTAAAAAAATAGAACTGGCCAAACTAAAAGCAGAAGAAAATGAAAGAAAACATCAGAGACTGCTTCAATTAACAAAACTCAAGACACAGCAGAGAAAAAGAGAAGAAAAAGCCAAAGAGGAGGCCCACAAGAGAGAGATGAAGCTGAAAGAAAAAGAAATGGAGCTGAAAAAAAAAAGAGATGGAGGAGAGAGAAAAAGAAAGGAAGTAGCAAAGGCTAAGCAAGCTTTCACCCCATCCCTGTTCCTGAGCCGTCTACCAGGGCCCCGTCTGTCTTACCAGAGACCCAGACAAAGGTGGTGGAACCGGATCCCCTGCCAACGACTGCAACAGCCGTAGTGAATCCAATCCCAGAGACCCAGCCAAAGCCAGTCCCAGAACCGGAACTGGCAACGCAACCAGCACCAGGACCATTGCCAGCACTGAGTCCAGCGCTTGCAAACCCGTCTACAGCTCCAACGCCAGAGGGCACCAGCGAGCCTGACCTGGCAGAAGCAGCAGATAACCCTACCCAAGAGAC
>NW_027053583.1:0-26000 GCF_011386835.1 Chrysemys picta bellii
TGAAATAGTGCTTGGACTCCACTGACACTAGATGCTGCCATCCTGTGGCTTAGCATTAGTGTCTGGGATGACTTGGGGCAAGATCTCAACCTCCCCTCAACCCACTTCACTTCTGGCAGAATCCCTCCTGCCCCCCCGCTAGAGCCGCCTCGATGCCCAACCTGGTTGGGGGTGCAGAAGAGGGTTCTGATAACTTGAGGTTTGGTTTGGAGGTGGAACAGCTGTGAAGAACACTGAGGGGGAGGTAGCAGGAGCTAATCCTACAAGGAGGGGGGTTGGCACTGGAGGATACTAGAAAGGACAAGAAGACTCCATTCTGGGGTTCAGGAGGTGAATTCATCCCTCAGCGGTGGGCAGGTGGTGGGTGGAAATACTGCTGGTTCCAGGTGCTCTTAATTCCCCCTGATTCCTCGGGGCCTTTGAGTCTCTGACAGGTTCTCGTTCCCTTGCAGCAGGAGGACGTCACGGCCAAAGTGATGCACCAGCTCCACATCATCCGGCACTTGCGCCAGGTGCCTGAGACACTGCAGGGGCTGTTCCTCTGAGGACTTCAGCAACTCCCGCTCCCTGCTGCAGGTACTGCTCTGGCTCACTGTAAATGGGGAGCTAGTGGAAGGGGAAATGGAACCCCCTGGCCCTCACTAAAAGGGAAAGTGGTGGATTCTCCAACTCTTGATGTCATTGAATGAAGACTAGATGCCTTTCTGGAATGTGTGTGCCCAAAAAGTAACTATTGTACTATACTGGAAGCCTATGATATGGAGGGGGTTAGATGAGGTGCTGTAAAGGTCTCTTCTGGCCAGAAAGTCTCCTACCTTTGGAAACACTGAGTGTAGTATTGGGAGCAGCCTCTGATGTTTTACTGTCTAGCTAGCTTGCTTCCTAGAATGAAGACGAATTTTGTGGTGTGATCCACAGAGCGTAGCTCAAACCTTCAAAGTGTCAGGCCAGCAGCAGGACATTAGCACTTCCGGGGATGGGTGGGTGTGGCAGTGACATCACAAAGGCCTTTTCAGGACCTCAGCGTATTGGTCAAAGGTGTTAGGGAGGTGGTGACCTCCGTGAGAGATGCTGACATCAGCCAGGCAGGACAGGGGCGCATGGCCAGGGAAACCTCAGAGACCCCTGTGGCTTTGCTTCAGCAAGTCTCCTTCTCGAGGTTTCTCTTGAGGACTGAGAGAGTATTAGGATTCACATATTTGAGTGAGAGCAGGAGCCTCTTTCGAGTTGTCTCCTTTCCTTTTACTGATTTTACTAGAAAACAGACATCCCTGTTTAGAAAGTAAGAGCCTCCAAGAGGTTTTGGAACCTGCTCAGTCTGATCCATCTGGTGCCAGCTGAATTCTAGGCATGGAAAACACTAGTTCAAGGTGGCAGAATTTTAATCCCTCCCTGTGATTTTTGTCTGGTAGAATCACTGGGGACATTAGGGTTTGTCCTTTTCGTTTTACCTTTTCCTCCATCCCTCCTTCCTTTCTCTTTATCTCTTACTTCTTTTGTCCTTTCTCTTGTTCCCCTCCCACCACCAGGAGTGGTATATGTGTGTGTGTGTGTGTGTGTTGCTGGCCAAACTAAAAGCAGAAGAAAATGAAAGAAAACATCAGAGACTGCTTCAATTAACAAAACTCAAGACACAGCAGAAGAAAAGAGAAGAAAAAGCCATCCTCCAGATCATTAATAAAGATATTAAACAAAACCGGCCCCAGGACCGACCCTTGGGGCACTACTCCGCTTGAAACCGGCTGCCAACTAGACATGGAGCCATTGATCACTACCCGTTGAGCCCGACGATCCAGCCAGCTTTCTATCCACCTTACAGTCCATTCATCCATCCCATACTTCTTTAACTTGGTGGCAAGAATACTGTGGGAGAGCGTATCAAAAGCTTTGCTAAAGTCAAGGAATAACACATCCACTGCTTTCCCCTCATCCACAGAGCCAGTTATCTCATCATAGAAGGCAATTAGGTTAGTCAGGCACGACTTCCTCTTGGTGAATCCATGCTGACTGTTCCTGATCACTTTCCTCTCCTCTAAGTGTTTCATCATTGATTCCTTGAGGACCTGCTCCATGATTTTTCCAGGGACTGAGGTGAGGCTGACTGGCCTGTAGTTCCCTGGATCCTCCTCCTTCCCTTTTTTAAAGATGGGCACGACATTAGCCTTTTTCCAGTCATCCGGGACCTCCCTCGATCGCCATGAGTTTTCAAAAATAATGGCTAATGGCTGTGCAATCTCATCCGCCAAGTCCTTTAGCACCCTTGGATGCAGCGCATCCAGCCCCATGGAGTTGTGCACGTCCAGTTTTTCTAAATAGTCCCGAACCACTTCTTTCTCCACAGAGGGCTGGTCACCTTCTCCCCATATTGTGCTGCCCAGTGCAGCAGTCTGGGAGCTGACCTTGTTCGTGAAGACAGAGGCAAAAAAAGCATTGAGTACATTAGCTTTTTCCACATCCTCGGTCACTAGGTTGCCTCCCTCATTCAGTAAGGGGCCCACACTTTCCTTGACTTTCTTCTTGTTGCTAACATACCTGAAGAAACCCTTCTTGTTACTCTTAACATCTCTTGCTAGCTGCAACTCCAAGTGTGATTTGGCCTTCCTGATTTCACTCCTGCATGCCTGAGCAATATTTTTATACTCCTCCCTGGTCATTTGTCCAATCTTCCACTTCTTGTAAGCTTCTTTTTTGCGTTTAAGATCAGCAAGGATTTCACTGTCTAGCCAAGCTGGTCGCCTGCCATATTTACTATTCTTTCTACACATCGGGATGGTTTGTTCCTGCAACCGCAATAAGGATTCTTTAAAATACAGCCAGCTCTCCTGGACCCCTTTGCCCTTCATGTTATTCTCCCAGGGGATCCTGCCCATCTGTTCCCTGAGGGAGTCAAAGTCTGCTTTTCTGAAGTCCAGGGTCCGTATTCTGCTGCTCTCCTTTCTTCCTTGTGTCAGGATCCTGAACTCGACCATCTCATGGTCACTGCCTCCCAGGTTCCCATCCACTTTTGCTTCCCCTACTAATTCTTCCCTGTTTGTGAGCAGCAGGTCAAGAAAAGCTCTGCCCCTAGTTGGTTCCTCCAGCACTTGCACCAGGAAATTGTGCCCTACACTTTCCAAAAACTTCCTGGATTGTCTGTGCACCGCTGTATTGCTCTCCTAGCAGATATCAGGGTGATTAAAGTCTCCCATGAGAACCAGGGCCTGCGATCTAGCAACTTCTGCTAGTTGCCAGAAGAAAGCCTCGTCCACCTCATCCCCCTGGTCTGGTGGTCTATAGCAGACTCCAACCATGACATCCCCCTTGTTGCTCACACTTCTCAACTTTATCCAGAGACTGTCAGGTTTTTCTGCAGTTTCATACAGGAGCTCTGAGCAGTCATACTCCTCTCTTACATACAACGCAACTCCCCCACCTTTTCTGCCCTGCCTGTCCTTCCTGAACAGTTTATATCCATCCATGACAGTACTCCAGTCATGTGAGTTATCCCACCAAGTCTCTGTTATTCCAATCACATCATAGTTCCCTGACTGTGCCAGGACTTCCAGTTCTCCCAGCTTGTTTCCCAGGCTTCTTGCATTTGTGTATAGGCACTTAAGATAACTCATCGATCGTCCCTCTTTCTCAGCATGAGACAGGAGTCCTCCCCCCTTGTGCTCTCCTGCTTGTGCTTCCTCCCAGGATCCCATTTCCCCACTTACCTCAGGGCTTTGGTCTCCTTCCCCCGGTGAACCTAGTTTAAAGCCCTCCTCACTAGGTTAGCCAGCCTGCTGGCGAAGATGCTCTTCTCTCTCTTCGTTAGGTGGAGCCCGTCTCTGCCTAGCACTCCTCCTTCTTGGAACACCATCCCATGGTTGAAGAATCCAAAGCCTTCTCTCCAACACCACCTGTGTAGCCATTCGTTGACTTCCACGATTCGACGGTCTCTACCCCGGCCTTTTCCTTGCACAGAGAGGATGGACGAGAACACCACTTGCGCCTCAAACTCCTTTATCCTTCTTCCCAGAGCCACATAGTCTGCAGTGATCCGCTCAAGGTCATCTCTGATCGCTCACCTTCCACATCACCGTCTTCTTAAGAACTTCCTCAACTGTTGCAGGAACTACTCAGAGAAACCTGCAGATGTAAGCCTCAGTGAGCTCTCCCCAAGCGAACTCCCAGTCAAACTCCCGCTCTTAGCCTCTGCTGTTCGCCGCTCCTTCTCCAAGTCTCTCTTGGAGGACTGAGAGAGTATTAGGGTTCACGTATTTGAGTGCGAGCAGGAGCCTCTTTCGAGTTTTTTCCTTTCCTTTTACTGATTTTACTAGAAAACAGACGTCCCTGTTGAGAAGGTAAGAGCCTCCAAGAGGTTTTGGAACCTGCTCAGTCTGATCCATCTGGCGCCAGCTGAATTCTAGGCATGGAAAACACTAGTTTAATGTGTCAGAATTTTATTCCCTCCCTGGGATTTTGTGCCGTAGAATCACTGGGGACATTAGGGTTTGTCCTTTTCGTTTTACCTTTTCCTCCATCCCTCCTTCCTTTCTCTTCATCTCTTACTTCTTTTGTCCTTTCTCCTGTTCCCCTCCCACCACCTATTAGAGGGGCGGATTATACCCATCAGTAGTATGTCCTGGATCTCCCTTTGTATAGCAGTTTTGTCATGAGGTGACTCCCGGTAGGGTGGGGTTCTAATTGGGTGAGCATTACCTGTGTTAATGGAGTGGTATGCCCGTTCGGTCCGTTTTGGCGTGGCTGAGAAAATTGGTGCAAAGCTTGTGCACAGCTCCTTGATCTGCTGTCGCTGCAGACGTCCAAGGGTCGTGGAGAGGTTCACCTCTTCTACGCCACCATCCTTTTTTTCTTCGTAATAGACACCTTTAGGCCACTTTGCGTTATTTGTTTTCTGGGCTGTAAACTGGCAAACCTTTAATTTTTTGGAATAAAAGGGCTTAAGAGAATTAACATGGTATACCTTGGGCTTTATGTTGGAGGTGGGGGAGGCTATGAGATAATTAACAGCTCCTAGGCGCTCCTGGACCGCGAATGGTCCTTTCCACGACGCTTCCATTTTATGGGCCTGGAGCGCCTTTAAGACCATGACTTGGTTTCCTACTTTGAAGGACCGTTCTCTGGAATGTTTATCATACCAGGCCTTTTGCTCTTTCTGAGCATTTTTTAGGTTTTCTTTAGCAAGGGCTAAAGAGTGTCGGAGGGTGCTTTGTAGGTTGCTTACAAAGTTTAGAATGTTAGTTCCTGGAGAAGGCGTAAGCCCCTCCCATTGCTGTTTCACCAACTGTAATGGCCCCTTAACCTCGCGGCCATACACAAGTTCAAATGGTGAAAACCCTAAACTGGGATGTGGTACAGCCCTGTAGGCGAAAAGCAACTGCTGCAACACTAGGTCCCAATTATTGGAGTGTTCATTTATGAATTTACATATTATGGCCCCCAAAGTTTTATTAAACCTCTCCACCAGGCCATTGGTTTTATGGTGGTAAGGGGTGGCAACCAAGTGATTCACCCCATGAGCTTCCCACAGATTTTTCATGGTCCCTGCCAGGAAATTAGTTCCCGAATCTGCAAGGATGTTGGAGGGCCAATCTACCCCGGCAAAAATGTCTGTTAATGCCTGGCACACACTTTTAGCCCTGGTGTTGCTTAAGGGTACTGCTTCCGGCCATCGGGTAACAAAATCCATGAAAGTCAGTACGTACTGCTTTCCTTTGGGTGTCTTTTTGGGAAAAGGACCCAGAATATTCACAGCTACGTGCTGAAATGGGACCTTAATTATGGGTAGTGGCTGGAGAGGGGCTTTAACCTGGTCTTGGGGCTTTTCCACTCGTTGGTACACCTCACAAGACCGGACATAATTAGCAACGTCCTTGCCCATTCCCTCCCAGTGGAAGGACTTCCCCAACCGGTCCTTGGTTCTGTTCACCCCAGAATGGCCACTGGGATGATCGTGGGCTAAGCTCAAGAGCTTTACCCGATACTTAGTGGGAACTACCAACTGTCTTTGAGGATGCCAGTTTTTCTGGTGCCCACCAGAAAGAGTCTCCTTGTATGAAAGTCCTTGTTCTATAACAAACCGGGATCGGTTAGAAGAGCTGAGAGGCGGTGGGGTGCTCCACGCCGCCGCCCAAACTTTCTGAAGGCTGTTATCTGCTTCCTGCTCGGCCTGGAACTGTTTCCTTGATGCTGGAGACATCAGTTCCTCCTTGGATTGTGGACTGGGGCTTGGTCCCTCTGGAAGTGATGCAGGTGCTGGGGCTGTTTCCATTGACTGTGATCCGCTGTCCACTGGTGCACTAAGTGGTATCTCAGGCTCTGGCTGAGCCTCTTGGGTAGGGTTATCTGCTGCTTCCGCCAGGTCAGGCTCGCTGGTGCCCTCTGGCGTTGGAGTTGTAGACGGGTTTGCAAGCGCTGGACTCAGTGCTGGCAATGGTCCTGGTGCTGGTTGCGTTGCCAGTTCCGGTTCTGGGACTGGCTTTGGCTGGGTCTCTGGGATTGGATTCACTACGGCTGTTGCAGTCGTTGGCAGGGGATCCGGTTCCACCACCTTTGTCTGGGTCTCTGGTAAGACAGCCGGGGCCCTGGTGGACGGCTCAGGAACAGGGATGGGGGTGAAAGCTTGCTTAGCCTTTGCTACTTCCAGTTCATGCTTCCTTTCTTTTTCTCTCTCCTCCATCTCTTTTTTTTTTTCAGCTCCATTTCTTTTTCTTTCAACTTCATCTCTCTCTTGTGGGCCTCCTCTTTGGCTTTTTCTTCTCTTTTTCTCTGCTGTGTCTTGAGTTTTGTTAATTGAAGCAGTCTCTGATGTTTTCTTTCATTTTCTTCTGCTTTTAGTTTGGCCAGTTCTATTTTTTTAGCTACTTCTTTGGTAGTCATTTTCCTGTTTTCTTGTGCTGGGTCACCCCCTCTGCAGTTGACTGAAACTGGGAAGCTCTCAGCTCTGGCTGCTGCTGAGTTAAGAGAGACTTTCTAACTAGCTACTCCCGAGGATGTAAAAAGAAAAAAAAACCAATTCAGCTTGTAAATTCCTTTTACCCTGTCGTTGGCTCATTTGAACACTTCTCTTAACAAAGGACCTTGTTAAAAAAACTTAACACCTCTGCCTTCAGGCAAGGAGAGATAAGATATGCATCTATGTCCAGCTCTGCTTTTCAAGCAGCTAGAAGGAAAAAAAAATCTCACTGGCTTTGGGTTTAAAATGATCCCACCGCTACCACCATGTCAAGGCTGTATCCCCACTTTGAACTTTAGGGTACAAATGTAGGGGCCTGCATGAAAACTTCTAAGCTTAACTACCAGCTTAGCTCTGGTCCGCTGCCACCGTCCCAAGGCTAATTTCCTTCCCTGGGTAGCCTTGAGAGACCTTCACCAATTCCCTGGTGAATACAGATCCAAACCCCTTGGATCTTAAAACAAGGAGAAATTAACCATTCCCCCTTCTTTCTCCCACCAACTCCTGGTGAATACAGATCCAACCCCCTTGGATCTAAAACAAGGAAAAAATCGATCAGGTTCTTAAAAAGAAGGTTTTTAATTAAAGAAAAAGGTAAAAATCATCTCTGTAAAATCAGTATGGAAATAACCATACAGGGTAATCAAACTTAAAGAGCTCAGAGGACTCCCCTCTAGTTTTAGGTTCAAATTACAGCAAACAAAGATAAACACTCTAGTAAAAGGTACATTTACATGTTGAGAAAACAAAGGAAAACTAACACGCCTTGCCTGGCTATTTACTTAGAAGTTAGAAATAGGAGAGACTTGTTTAGAAAGATGTGGAGAACCTGGATTGATGTCTGGTCCCCCTCAGTCCCGAGAGCGAACGCACAACCAAAACAAAGAACACAAACAAAAGCCTCCCCCCCCACCCCCCCAAGATTTGAAATTATCTTGTCCCCTTATTGGTCCTTTAGGTCAGATGCCAGCCAGGTTACCTGAGCTTCTTAACCCTTTACAGGGAAAAGATTTTGGAGTCTCTGTCCAGAAGGGATTTTATAGTACTGTACACAGGACAGCTGTTACCCTTCCCTTTATAGTTATGACACAGGTTCTCATTCCCTTGCAGCAGGAGGATGTCACGGCCAAAGCGATGCACCTGCTCCGCATCATCCGGCACTTGCGCCAGGTGCCTGAGACACCGCAGGGGCTGTTCCTCTGAGGCCTTAGCAACTCCCACTCCCTGCTGCAGGTACTGCTCTGGCTCCCTGTAAATGGCGAGCTAGTGGAAGGGGAAATGGAGCCCCCTGGCACTCACTAAAAGGGAAAGTGTTGGATTCTCCATCTCTTGATGTCATTTAATCAAGACAAGATGCCTTTCTGGAATGTGTGTGCCCAAAAAGTAACTATTGTACTATACAGGAAGCCTATGATATGCAGGGGCTTAGATTAGATGCTCTAAAGGTCTCTTCTGCCCATCAAGTCTACTAATTTTGGAAACACTGAGTGTAGCATTGGGAGCAGCCTCTGATGTTTTACTGTTTGGCCGGCTTGCTTCGTAGAATGAAGACGCATGGAGTGGGGTGATCCCCAGAGAGTAGCTCAAACCTTCAAAGTGTCAGGCCAGCAGCAGGACATTAGCACTTCAGGGGATGGTTGGGTGTGACAGTGACATCACAAAGGACTTTTGCAGGAGCTCAGCCTATTGGTCAAAGTTGTTAGGGAGGTGGTGACCTCAGAGAGAGATGCTGACATCAGCCAGGCATGACAGGAGCACAGGGCCAGGGAAACCTCCGAGACACCTGTGGCTTTGCTTCAGCAAGTCTCCTTCTCGAGGTCTCTCTTTGAGGACTGAGAGAGTATTAGGGCTGACGTATGTGAGTGCGAGCAGGAGCCTCTTTCGAGATTTCTCCTTTCTCTTTACTGATTTTACTAGAAAACAGACGTCCCTGTTAAGAAGGTAAGAGCCTCGGAGAGGTTTGTAACCTTTTCAGTCTGATCCACCTGGTGCCAGCTGAATTCTAGGCATGGAAAACACTAGCTCAAGGTGGCAGAATTTTATTCCCTCCCTGGGATTTTCTCCCGTGGAATCACTGGGGACATTAGGTTTTGTCCTTTTCGTTTTACCTTTTCCTCCATCCCTCCTTCCTTTCTCTTCAACTCTTACTTCTTTTGTCCTTTCTCCTGTTCCCCTCCCACCACCAGGAGTGGGGTGTGTGTGTGTTGCTGGGGGTGGGCTTCACCTCCCCTTGTGGAAAGTTGATCCAATACTGTGAGGTTGAAATAGTGCTTGGACTCCACTGACACTAGATGCTCCCATCCTGTGGCTTAACATTACTGTCTGGGATGACTTGGGGCAAGGTCTCAACCTCCCCGCAACGCACTTTTCTGCTTTCAGAATCCCTGCTGCCCCCCCTCCTAGATCCGCCTCCCTGCCCAACCTGGGTGGGGGTGGAGAAGAGGGTTCTGATAACTTGAGCTGTGGTTTGGAGGTGGAACAGCTGTCAAGGGCACTGAGCGGGAGGTAGCAGGAGCTCATCCTACAAGGAGTGGGGTTGGCACTGGAGGTTACTAGAAAGGTCAAGAAGAATCCATTCTGGGGTTGAGGAGGTGAATTGCTCAAAGGTGTTAGGGAGGTGGTGACCTCAGAGAGAGATGCTGACATGAGCCAGGCAGGACGGGGGCAGGGCCAGGGCAACCTCAGAGACCCCTGTGATTTTGCTTCAGCAAGTCTCCTTCTCGAGGTCTCTCTTTGAGGACTGACAGAGTATTAGGGTTCACGTATGTGAGTGGGAGCAGGAGCCTCTTTCGAGTTTTCTCCTTTCCTTTTACTGATTTTACTAGAAATCAGTTAGAAGCAACAAAGCACATTTGGTGATTTTTTGATGGTTGGGGTCTCTGGTGATTGGTTCCATATAAGATGGGGAAAAAAAATGGAGTCTCCTTCCTTGGAGGTTTTTAAGGCCCGGCTTGACAAAGCCCTGGCTGGGATGATTTAGCTGGGAATTGGTCCTGCTCTGAGCAGGGGGTTGGACTAGATGACCTCTTGAGGTCCCTTCCAACTCTGATATTGTATGATTTTATGATTCTATGAAAACAGACTTCCCTGTTGAGAAGGTAAGAGCCTCCAATAGGTTTTGCAACCTCCACAGTCTGATCCATCTGGTGCCAGCTGAATTCTAGGCATGGAAAACACTAGTTCAAGGTGGCAGAATTTTATTCCGTCCCTGGGATTTTATCCCGTAGAATCACTAGGGATATTAGCGTTTGTCCTTTTCATTTTACCTTTTCCTGCATCCCTCCTTCCTTTCTCTTCATCTCTTACTTCTTTTGTCCTTTCTCTTGTTCCCCTCCCACCACCAGGAGTGGTGTGTGTGTGTGTCTGTGTGTGTATTGCTGGGGGTTCTCTTCACCTCTCCCTGTGGGAAGTTCCTCTAAAACTGTGGGGTTGAAATAGTGCTTGGACTCCACTGACACAAGATGCTGCCATCCTGTGGCTTAGCATTAGTGTCTGGGATGACTTGGGGCAAGATCTCAACCTCCCCTCAACCCACTTCACTTCTGGCAGAATCCCTCTTGCCCCCCCGCTAGAGCCGCCTCCATGCCCAACCTGGTTGGGGGTGCAGAAGAGGGTTCTGATAACTTGAGGTTTGGTTTGGAGGTGGAACAGCTGTCAAGAACACTGAGTGGGAGGAAGCAGGAGCTCACCCTAGAAGGAGGGGGGTTGGCACTGGAGGTTACTAGAAAGGACAAGAAGACTCCATTCTGGGGTTCAGGAGGTGAATTTATCCCTCAGTGGTGGGCAGGTGATGGGTGGAAGTAGTGCTGGTTCCAGGTGCCCTTAATTCCCGCTGATTCCTCGGGGCGTTTGAGTCTCTGACAGGTTCTCGTTCCCTTGCAGCAGGAGGACGTCATGTCCAAAGTGATGCACCAGCTCCGCATCATCCGGCACTTGTGCCAGGTGCCTGAGACACTGCAGGGGCTGTGCCTCTGAGGCCATCAGCAACTCCCGCTCCCTGCTGCAGGTACTGCTCTGGCTCACTGTAAATGGGGAGCTAGTGGAAGGAGAAATGGAACCCCCTGGCACTCACTAAAAGGGAAAGTGGTGGATTCTCCATCTCTTGATGTCATTGAATGAAGACTAGATGCCTTTCTGGAATGTGTGTGCCCAAAGAGTAACTATTGTACTATACAGGAAGCCTATGATATGCAGGGGCTTAGATTAGATGCTCTAAAGGTCTCTTGTGGCCATAAAGTCTACTAATTTTGGAAACACTGAGTGTAGCATTGGGAGCAGCCTCTGATGTTTTACTGTCTAGCCCACTTGCTTCCTAGAATGAAGACGCATTGAGTGGGGTGATCCACAGAGAGTAGCCCAAACCTTCATAGTGTCAGGCCAGCAGCAGGACATTAGCACTTAAGGGTTTGATTGGTGGCAGTGATATCACAAAGGTCTTTTGCAGGACCTCAGCATATTGGTCAAAGGTGTCAGGGAGGTGGTAACCTCAGAGAGAGATGCTGCCATCAGCGAGGCAGGACAGGGGCGCATGGCCAGGGAAACCTCAGAGACCCCTGTGGCTTTGCTTCAGCAAGTCTCCTTCTCGAGGTTTCTCTTGAGGACTGAGAGAGTATTAGGATTCACGTATTTGAGTGAGAGCAGGAGCCTCTTTGGAGTTGTCTCCTTTCCTTTTACTGATTTTACTAGAAAACAGACATCCCTGTTTAGAAAGTAAGAGCCTCCTAGAGGTTTTGGAACCTGCTCAGTCTGATCCATCTGGTGCCAGCTGAATTCTAGGCATGGAAAACACTAGTTCAAGGTGGCAGAATTTTAATCCCTCCCTGTGATTTTGTCTGGTGAAATCACTGGGGACATTAGGGTTTGTCCTTTTCGTTTTACCTTTTCCTCCATCCCTCCTTCCTTTCTCTTTATCTCTTACTTCTTTTGTCCTTTCTCTTGTTCCCCTCCCACCACCAGGAGTGGTATATGTGTGTGTGTGTGTTGCTGGGGGTGCTCTTCACCTCCCCTTGTTGGGAGTTGATCCAAAACTGTATGGTTGAAATAGTACTTGGACTCCACTGACACTAGATGCTGCCATCGTGTGGTTTAGCATTAGTGTCTGGGATGACTTGGGGCAAGATCTCAACCTCCCCGCAACCCACTTCACTGCTGCCAGAATCCCACCTGCCCCCCCTGCAAGAGCCGCCTCCCTGCCCAACCTGGGTGGGGGTGGAGAAGAGGGTTCTGATAACTTGAGCTGTGGTTTGGAGGTAGAACAGCTGTCAAGGATACTGAGGGAGAGGTAGTAGGAGCTCACCCTACAAGGACGGGGGTTGGCACTGGAAATTACTAGAAAGGAGAAGACGACTCCATTCTGGGGTTCAGGAGGTGAATTCATCCCTCAGTGGTGGGCAGGTAGTCAGTTTAAATACTGCTGGTTCCAGGTGCCCTTAATTCCCCCTGATTCCTCGGGGCGTTTGAGTCTCTGACAGGTTCTCGTTCCTTTGCAGGAGGAGGACGTCACGGCCAAAGTGATGCACCCGCATCATCCGCCACTTGCGCCAGGTGCCTGAGACACTGCAGGGGCTGCGCCTCTGAGGCCTTCAGCAACTCCCGCTCCCTGCTGCAGGTACTGCTCTGTCTCCCTGTAAATGGCGAGCTAGTGGAAGGGGAAATGGAGCCCCCTGGCACTCACTAAAAGGGAAAGTGGTGGATTCTCCATCTCTTGATGTCATTGAATGAAGACTAGATGCCTTTCTGGAATGTGTGTGCCCAAAAAGTAACTATTGTACTATACAGGAGGCCTATGATATGCAGGGGCTTAGATGAGATGCTGTAAAGGTCTCTTGTGGCCATAAAGTCTACTAATTTTGGAAACACTGAGTGTAGTATTGGGAGCAGCGTCTGATGTTTTACTGTCTAGCCGGCTTGCTTCCTAGAATGAAGACGCATTGAGTGGGGTGATCCACAGAGAGTACCTGTGTCAAGGCTGTATCCCCACTTTGAAGTTTAGGGTACAAATGTAGGGGCCTGCATGAAAACTTGTAAGCTTAACCACCATCCCAAGGCTAATTTCCTCCCCTGGGTAGCCTTGAGAAACCTTTCACCAATTCCCTGGTGAATACAGATCCAAACCCCTTGGATCTTAAAACAAGGAGAAATTAACCATCCCCCCTCCTTCCTCCCACCAACTTCTGGTGAATACAGATCCAACCCCCTTGGATCTAAAAGAAGGAGAAATTAACCATTCCCCTCCTTCCTCCCACCAACTCCTGGTGAATCAAGATCCAAACTCCTTGGATCTTAAAACAAGGAAAAATCAATCAGGTTCTTAAAAATAAGGCTTTTAATTAAAGAAAAAGGTAAAAATCATCTCTGTAAAATCAGTATGGAAATTAACCTTACAGGGTAATCAAACTTAAAGAGCTCAGAGGACTCCCCTCTAGTCTTCGGTTCTAAGTACAGCAAACAAAGATAAACACTCTAGGAAAAGGTACATTTACAAGTTGAGAAAACAAAGGAAAACTAACACGCCTTGTTTGAAATAGGAGAGACTTGTTTAGAAAGATGTGGAGAACCTGGATTGATGTCTGGTCCCTCTCAGTCCCGAGGGCGAACACCCACACAAACAAAGAACACAAACAAAAGCCTTCCCCTCCCCAAGATTTGAAAGTATCTTGTCCCCTTATTGGTCCTTTAGGTCAGATGCCAGCCAGGTTACCTGAGCTTCTTAACCCTTTAGAGGGAAAAGAATTTTGGAGTCTCTGGCCAGGAGGATTTTATAGTACTGTACACAGGACAGCTGTTACCCTTCCCTTTATAGTTATGACAACCTCAAAGCTTCAAAGTGTCCGGCCAGCAGCAGGACATTAGCACTTCAGGGTTTGGTTGGGTGTGTCAGTGACATCACAAAGGCCTTTTGCAGGATGTCAGCTTATTGGTCAAATGTGTTAGGGAGGTGGTGACCTCCGAGAGAGATGCTGACATCAGCCTGGCAGGACAGGAGCACAGGGCCAGGGAAACCTCAGAGACCCTGTGGCTTTGCTTCAGCAAGTCTCCTTCTCGAGGTCTTTCTTTGAGGACTGAGAGAGTATTAGGGTTCACGTACGTGAGTGAGTGCAGGAGCCTCTTTCGAGTTTTCTCCTTTCCTTTTACTGATTTTACTAGAAAACAGACGTCCCTGTTTAGAAGGTAAGAGCCTCCAAGAGGTTTTGGCAGCTGCTCAGTCTGATCCACGTGGTGCCAGCTGAATTCTAGGCATGGAAAACAGTAGTTTAAGATGGCAGAATTTTATTCCATCCCTTGGATTTTGTGCCGTAGAATCACTGGGGACATTAGGGTTTGTCCTTTTTGTTTTACCTTTTCCTCCATCCCTCCTTCCTTTCTCTTCATCTCTTACTTCTTTTGTCCTTTCTCCTGTTCCCCTCCCACCACCAGGAGTGGTGTGTGTGTGTGTGTTGCTGGGGGTGCTCATCACCTCCCCTTGTGGGAAGTTCATCGAAAACTGTGGGGTTGAAATAGTGTTTGGACTCCACTGACACTAGATGCTGCCATCCTGTGGCTTGGCATTAGTGTCTGGGATGACTTGGGGCAAGATCTCAACTTCCCCGCAACCCACTTCACTGGGTTGCGGGGCCATCAGCAACTCCCGCTCCCTGCTGCAGGTACTGCTCTGGCTCACTGTAAATGGGGAGCTAGTGGAAGTGGAAATGGAGCCCCCTGGCACTCACTAAATGGGAAAGTGGTGGATTCTCCATCTCTTGATGTCATTGATTGAAGACTAGATGCCTTTCTGGAATGTGTGTGCCCAAAAAGTAACTATTGTACTATACAGGAAGCCCATGATATGCAGGGGGTTAGATGAGATGCTCTAAAGGTCTCTGCTGGCCATAAAGTCTACTAATTTTGGAAACACTGAGTGTAGCATTGAGAGCAGCCTCTGATGTTTTACCGTCTAGCCGGCTTGCTTCCTAGAATGAAGACGCATTGAGTGGGGTGATCTGTAGAGAGTAGCTCAAACCTTCAAAGTGTCTGTTCAGCAGCAGGTGATTAGCACTTCACGGGATGGGTGGGTGTGGCAGTGACATCACAAAGGCCTTTTGCAGGACCTCAGCCTATTGGTCAAAGGTGTTAGGGAGGTGGTGACCTCAGAGAGAGATGCTGACATCAGCCAGGCAGGACAGGGGCGCAGGACCAGGGAAACCTCAGAGACCCCTGTGGCTTTGCTTCAGCAAGTCTCCTTCTCGAGGTCTCTCTTTGAGGACTGAGAGAGTATTAGGGTTCACATACGTGAGTGCGAGCAAGAGCCTCTTTCGAGTTTTCTCCTTTCCTTTTACTGATTTTACTAGAAAACAGACGTCCCAGTTTACAAGGTAAGAGCCTCCAAGAGATTTTGGAACCTACTCAGTCTGATCCATCTGGTTGGGGAGGGCTTTGGGGGGACAAGGAGAAGGATAGGTCAGGGATTCTGAGGGGGCAGTTGGGGGGCAGGAAGTGGGTGGGGGTCAGATAGGGGGCAGGGCCAGGCTGTTTGGGGAGGCACAGCCTTCCCTACCCTAAAGCTCATTCAGCAGTTGGAGGCTTGCAGACAGCTATTTAACACAATGAGTCAAGCTGTTATCTTTTCCCTTAGGGCTACCATCCCTTTCACTTCTCAAATGGTGTCCCTAGCCTCTGTTTGTCAGAGGGTGGAGATGGATGGCAGGAGAGAGATCACTTGATCATTACGTGTTAGGTTCACTCCCTCTGGGGCACTTGGCTTTGGCCACTGTCGGTAGACAGGATACTGGGCTGGACGGACCTTTGGTCTGACCCAGTACGGCCTTTCTTATGTTCTAATCTAAATGAACCCAAAGTTCTGGAGACAGATATGAGTCAAGGAAGCCAGCAGAGTATTAGAAACCTGGAAGAATCTCTGACTGGATGGGCTCAGGCGTTTGGTCACAAGCTGAGGTGGTTCAAAAGTTTTGGATTTTTTTTAAGCAGAATTTTTTATTGTTTCTTTAAACAATCAAACACAGCAAGCAGCAAATATTTGGCCACACATTTCTGAAACCCCAAACCATGTTCAGGTTTTGGCAGACTAATTTCAGCTTTTCAATTAAAAAAAAACCACAACAAATTTTGAAGGAAAGCAGACATTGTCCGTGATTTTTTCTGCTTTTTAAAAACCCCTAAGTTTTCGATCCAAAAAAAGTTTTGACGGAAAATATTTTCCCAACCCTTTTAGTGCCTTTTAGCACTAGCTGATGCTGAGAACCAGTGATACCTTGTAAAGGTGACTTGAAAAGAAGTTTTCTCAAAACTGAGTTTGTGCTGAGATGTGGAAGGTTTTTAAATGTTTATTTTTCCCAGGGCCACCCGGGGGGTGGGGGGAGGCAAATGGGGCAATTTGCCCCAGGGCCACAGGGGTCCCCACGAGAATATAGTATTCTATAAGTATTGCAACTTTTTTTTATGGAAGGGGCCCCCAAAATTGCTTTGCCCCAGGCCCCCTGAATCCTCTGGGCGGCCCTGAACTTACCTTGGTGTCTTGTGGCTCTGCTCCTCCCTGAAACAAGGAGAAAGTGAGCGATGAGAACTCCCCTGAACATAGACACTCTGAATAGTATGCACTTTCAGTCTATATTAGGAATTAATGAGATTTACAAAATTTGGGCAGGATCGCGGTACAAACAAACAAGCAGAAATGAATAGACAGTAAATTACCTGGGAGCTTCTACTCTAACACTCAAATAAAGTCCTTAAAAATATGTTTCAGTCAATCTCTATTCAGAGCCTTCTCAAATTTAAATAGTGGGAGTTGGGTACCGAAGTGTCCCTTGTTCCCATGAAAATCCTTCCCTTCAAAGCATCTCAAACTGACAACTCTGTTAACTTTGTGTCAGGTTTAATATTAGAAAAAACACACACTAGACGAATGTGTTATATAAATATTAAACCAAACCAAACCACTAAATATCTGAAATTTCAACTAAATTTCCAATCCTATCCTTCCCCCAGCTGGTACATTCCTGACCCCTAATATGAACACGTATGGGTATGTTATAAATATTACAAGTCAAGAACATTCTCACAGTATGTAACACACACAGCTGCTTTCGACAGAACCCCCAACCTCAACACCTAACAAGAGGCAAGATAAATAAAAATCAGATAAACTGTATGGGTTTTATCTTGACCTGCATTCTGATTACCAAGAATCTTCACTCCCCAGGAATGAAGATTATTTAGATAGAATCAATAATACAGAATACGCCATATAAAGCAATTCAGAATCACCATTTACCCTGACTCAATACTTTAAGGAGAAGAACACTCTGATGGCTTGGATACCATCTGCCAAGACATTGTATCTTATCGGATTCAGTGTTGTTGAAAGCTATGACACTGATAGAAATAGAGCAGACATTTGTCTGACACTTCATCGAGAGGCCTTCGGGAGCCACTGAAGGAAGATCAGTCAATAGGCAGACAAATGTAACTGGGGCCGAGCTGTGCACCCAGCAGGCCAAACATGGTTCCCCACACACCTGGAAATGTGAGTTACGGGGAGGCAATGCGGGGTAATCACGATGGACAAGGAAGCTTTCCTCACCAAGTGAATGATGGACATCGTACTGGAAAAGGGGGAGGGAGGGATGCTGATGCTCTGTGTAATTCAAAACTGAGTAGGCTAATGTACATTCATGCCTGGCAATAACTGAGGGAACATTGTTAGGGGGCTTATTCCTTCACCCTCTCACTTCCCTGGTCCTTCTCGCATGAGCAGAGAGTAACAATACCCAAAGTCCGAAGGTGCAAACAATTCGATGAACTTCCAGGAAGCATGATTCCAGTTTCCTTCTCAATCCAAGATACGCAACTTCAGCTACGTGAATAGCATAGCTGAAGTCGAAGTATCTTGGATCGAATTACCTGGGGTCCAGACAGCGCGGGATCGGTGGCCGTGGCTCCCCCGTCAACTGCACTACTGCCGCTCACTCTGGTGGAGTTCCGGAGTCGACGGTGTGCACGTTTGGGGATCGATATATCGATCCCAGATAAATCGATTGCTACCCGCCGATACGGCGCGTAGTGAAGACGTACCCTAGTGTCCCCCTTCCCAGCTCTGACACCACAGAGCCTTGCCTGTGTCCCTGTTCCTGTTCCCATTCCCTGTTCCCATTCCTGCCCTTAGCAAAACATGATCCCAATTCCCCCACCCACAGTCTCTGTTCCCATTCCCCCCTTACTTCCTGATTGACTGCAGACTATATAGTAAAACTTGAGTTCTGCTTAGCTAGGGTTACCATATTTCAGCAAGCAAAACAGAGGACGGGAGGAGCCCCGCCCCTGCCCCTCCCACTTCCCACCCCCCAGAACCCCCAACCCTCCCCCCGTTCCTTGTCCCCTGACTGCCCCCTCCTGGGACCCCTGCCCCTAACTGCCCCCCAGGACTCCACCCCCTACCTAAGCCTCCCTGTTCCTTATCCCCTAACTGCTCCTTCCTAAGACCCCCCCCCAACTGCCCCCCAGGACCCTACCCCCTACCTGTACCCTGACTGCCCAAAACTTTCTCCACTCCCCCCAAAAAGCCCCCCCCTGAACTCCCGACCCCCCCCGTTTCTTGACTGCCCCCTCCAGAACCTCCCTGCCCCTTCTCCTGCCCCCCTGGCCCCCTTACCCTGCTGCTCAGAACAGGGTGTTGGGCTCTGCGCGAGCCGGAGATGTGGCTGCGCTCCCCAGCACAACACACAACACGGTCCCTGGCCCTGCACAGTGCTGCTGGAGCCGGGCGCGGGGCTGCCGGGGAGGAGCTGCCGGCTCAGAATGCAGGGAGGGAGGGAGGAGGAGGAGCTCCTCTACAGCTGCTCCGGAGTCCAGCCCGTGACTTTCCTGCAGCCCTCCCAGCCGCTCGCTCTGCTCTGCCGGGGGGGGGGGGGAAATCCCGGACATTTTGAGTGATTTACAAATTCCCCCCGGACGCTATTTTTAGCACAAAAAGGAGGACATGTCCGGGTAAATCCGGACGAATGGTAACCCTAGCCGACCCAGGCTGGAGACGCGCCTCCTCCCCCCACACCCTCCTTACCTGCTTCAGGCTTCCCGCGAATCAAATATTCGTGGGAAGCAGGGGAGGGGGCGGAGTTGGGGCGGGGACTTTGGGGAAGGGGCAGAGTTGGGGCGGGGGGGCATGGGCGGGGCCCCGTGGAGTGTCCTCCTTTTGGAGGCTCAAAATATGGTAACCCTAGGGTCGGCCCGCCCAGCACTGCCAGTCCCCGGCCCGGCCCCCGGCCGAGCACCTCCGGCCCGCCCAGCACTGCCGGCCCCCGGCCAAGCACCCCCGGCCCAGCCTCGCCGACCGCCGGCCCCCGAGCCCCCGGCCCGGCCCGGCCCGGCCGACCTCCGTCCCCCGAGCCCCCGGCCCGGCCCGGCCGACCTCCGTTCCCCGAGCCCCCGAGCCGCCGGCCCCCGAGCCCCCGGCCCGGCACCGCTGGCTCCCGAGCCCCCGGCCCGGCACCGCTGACCGCCGGCCACCGGCCCGCATGTCCCGATTTTCCCGGACATGTCCGGCTTTGGGGGATTTCCCCCCGGACGGGGATTTGGAGCCCAAAAAGCCGGACATGTCCGGGAAAATCCAGACGTATGGTAACCCTACTCTATGCACGGTAAGAGAAGGGACAAAGGAAGCAGCCATTAAACAGAAGACTAGATCCTGGATGAAATTTGGCCAGTAAGACTGTTGAGAGCTTTGCTTTGAATGTAACACAATTTGTTAAGTTAGGCGCCAATTGTGTTTTATCGTCATTTTTCTTCTAACCATTTTGGACGTTTATGCCTCCTTACTTGTATTCACTTAAAATCACTCTCTTTGTAGTTAATAAACTTGTTTAATTGTTATATCTAATCGAGTGTGATTAAATTGAAGTGTCTGGGAAACTCAATTTGGTGTAACAAATTGTGCATATTATTTCTTTTAAAGAAATATGGACTTTTTATGAATTTGTCTTGTGCAGAGAGGGCTTGGCATTACAGGACAGATATTGCTGGGGGAACACCCTGAAATATAACCAAGGTGTGGCTGGCTGGTAGGATTGCCAGATTTCTAATCACACAAAACAGAACACCTCTGCCCTGTCCTCTCTCTTCTTCGAGGCCCCGCCTATGCCCTGCTCCTTCTCCGAGGCCCCGCCTCTGCTTGCTTCATGCCCCTCTCCAATCGTTGCTCACTCTTCTTCACCCTCATTCACTTTCACCGGGCTGGGGCAGAGGATTGGAGGGGGAGGCGAGGACTCTGGCCTGGGGGGTGCAGGCTCTGGGGTGGGGCCAGGGATGAGGGGTGCGGGGTTCCAGCTGCAGTTACTGCAGCTGCGAGGAAGCAGCTGCCAAGACCCTGCAGCCTCTGGGCACATGGGTGGTCCTGCAGCTCTACACATTGGTCACTGTACCCTCTACACATTGGAGCACTTAGGGGCCACAGGGACTTAGTGGCCACTTCTAGGAGCCACGTGGCGCTGGGGCAGGCAAGGAGCCTGCCTTAGTCCCAAGCCCCTGCTGCACCGCCGACTGGACTTTTAACAGTCCACCAGAGCCACCACGGGCCCTTTTCGACCAGGCGTTCTGGTGGAAAACTGGCTGCCTGGCAACCCTACTGGCTGGCTGCTGCACACACACAGACATAGCTGGGAGGGACTTGCATGCTGGAGGCTGTTTGTGAGCAGTCCTGACTGGTGCGTACAGCAGCAAAGCAGTGAAAAGGGAACCCCAGGTTAGGGGGAAAGGGTGACCCAGCTACGCACTAGTCTAGATTGTCCCCTGGGTATGTCACACCTGCCTTCTGCAGGGTTTTGTGACTCACAGTCTAAGGCGTCAGTCTCTCCCCCATTTGTTGTGCAGGAGCTCAGGCGCCTAACTCAGGCTTTGTGAATCCCAGTGATTTTTCTAGGTGCCTAGAAGTGAAGTGTTGTGACGCTCAGCATCACTGTGCCTAACTCCTGTTGTGTATTCAGACCGTCGGGCCAACGTCCCTTTGTGGAGCTGGGCCTAATCTCATTTTGTAATGGCAGCACAATATCATAATCTTGTGCTTAGAGTTTAGACATGGAGCCCTGGGTGAACTTGATTTTCTCTGTGAACTGCTGCATGTGAATCAGATTAAAGCAAAGTGGCAGCACATCACAAGTCAAATCAGCTTTAAGGAAACCCACGAAACCAAAAGAAGGGGTTACTCTCCTGTGCAGTAACTGTAGTTCTTCTAGAGGGTGTGTCCCTAGGGGTGCACCACACTGGGCCTGCGTGTGCCCCTTGTGCCCTGCATCTAGGCCAGTGGCTCTCAAACTTTTGTACTGGTGACCCCTTTCACATAGCAAGCTTCTGAGTGCGACCCCCTCCCCTATAAATTAAAATTTATTTTTTTTAAATTAACCATTATAAATGCTGGAGGCAAACCGGGATTTGGGGTGGAGGTTGACAGCTCACGACCTCCCATGTAATAACCTCGCGACTCCCTGAGGGGTCCTGACCCCAGTTTGAGAACCCCTGGTCTAGGCCATATCAGGCTGCATGGCCAAACAGTCCGCTGAGTTCCTTCTGCACCACCAAGTCTGAGCAGAAACTCTGAAGCAGAGGGGAGGCGGACGGGTAGTGGGGCATCCAGAGGGGGACACATCTCAAAGAACTACAGTTACTACACAGGGGGAGTAACCCCTTTTTCTTCTTCAAGTCCTATCCCTACTACCGCTCAGGGTGATTTCTGAGCAGTATCCCCAGTAGGAGGAAGAAGCTTTGGAATGGAGTCCAGAACAGAAGAGAAAATTGCGTTGCTGACTGCAGCATCAGACCTGGAGACATCGACTAATGCATAGTGTCTAGCGAAAATATCTACTGAAGACCACATATCGGTCCTGCAGCTGTCTGAAATGGGCACATTTTAAAGTAGATCTATAGATGTAGACTGTGATCTGGTTGAATGTGCCAAAATACTGATAGGGAGTGTAATGGCGACAGCTTGGTATCAAGTTGTGATTCAAAAGTCTCTGGATGGAAATGACAAATCCCTTAAATCTATCTGCAATCAAAATGAATAGTCTATTGGATTTGTGAAATGGTTTAGTTCTGTCGAGGTAGAAGGCTTCTGCCCTCCTGACATCTGGAGTGTGGAGAACTGTCTCCTGGTGGGAAGTATGTGGTTTTGGGAAGAAAACTGGCAGCTATATGGTCTGATTCAGGTGAAAATTGGAAGTCACGTTAGGAAGAAAGCTGGGATGCAGTCGGAAGGAGACCTTCTCCTTGTGAAACATTGAAAGGGGGTGTGGGGAGGGGCTGCCATGAATGCACCAATCTCGCTGACTCTGTGAGCTGAGGTATAAGTATGAAAGGGATTTTTGAGCCATTGGTGATCCACTGAATCTCTGTTTGTTTGCAGGAGTGTAGATGCCCAAAGTGCATAATATGGTCCTGGAATCTTTAAGGGGATTTAATGACTTGTCAGTGTTCTCTGCAAACAACTTTCATCTGCCAAATTGAAGAGCCTCAACTGTATTCTGAATTTCCCTGGGGAAGCCAGACAATATCAGCCAGGAAGCCCGGCACAGAACTGCCGCCACAGAGATGCAGTGTCTGTATCATCAAGAGCTGCCTGCAAAGACATTCTTGCCAACAACTGACCCTCAGCAACAATTGCCTGGAATTGTTCTCTTTGATCCGAGTGAAGGCATTCAATAAATGACTCAAATTATGTATAGTTGGTAAAGTATTTGGCCATAAATGCTGGGTAATTTGCATAGAGGAATTGCAGCATAGCTGATGAATAGGCCTTCCAGCCTAGTGGGGTCCAGATGCTTTTGGTCTCTGTCATATGGGGTGGATTTGTAATGGTGTTCACCACATCAACAAAGAGAGGTTGGAAAACAGCAATTCAGAGTCCTTGGAGGGGACATAGTATTATTTGTTAGCCCTCCTACAAGTGGGTGTCACCGTAGCTGGGATTTGCCAGATGGTTCTAGTGGGTTCCCATAGAGCCTCATTAATGGGAAAGGTGACTCCTGATGGCGTCACAGAGTGCAGAATATCCAGCAGCTTGTGTTGGAGTTCTCCAAGTTCTTCCAGTGGTATCTGCAGATTCTGGCACTGGCTTAATGTGGTCCTGGAACTGGCAAAAATCATGAACTAGCAGAAAGGCATCAGGGCCTCATCTGGGAAGGAGGTCTGAGATGTGGCTTCTTTGTCTGCCCTGGACTGCTGTTCCTGAAATGTTTCCTCTTGCTGCTGGGGAGGGGAAGTTTGGGTCTCCCTGTCATCCCAATGGGATGGGGCTGGGACCTAGAGAACTGCTGACAATAGGCAGTATAGGGATTCCAATATGTCCCTTGAGACCATTACTGGGAAGGGGGTAGCATCCGGAGCTGCTCCCACCAGGATCGATGAGGTCCCAAAACATCTCCCCTGCCCCTTCGGGAAAGGGGTGTGTGTGTGTGAGGATGCTTTGGAGAACCTTGCACAAAAAGAGAGGAGGTAGAGGGAAGGTCATCTGGAGCAGCTCCCAGAGAATGGGACTGGCGGGACAATGGCACCGGGGAGGCAAAGGGATCTGGAGATGGGGGATTCTCGATACCGAAAGGTGCTCTGTGGCTGCTACCAACAGAGACTGAGGTTCAGCACTCATCACCAATTCCTTTTGTAGTCTGACGTCCTGAGGTACCGAGAGCTTTTGTGGTACCGAGAGGTGTCTGTCCTTTTCTGATGGCAATGGAGTCCTGGGGTGCCACGGGGCTGGTGCAGATGAGGTTGAAGGCTTTCATGGTACCTCAGCAGTTGGTAAGGATATTGAGAGTGGAGTCTGAGATGACAGTACTGCTCCTTCTTGTTTGGTGCTACCAGGGTCTTCCCAGAGCTCTGGTTGGACTTAGAATCGTGGCATTTTCCCATGTCCACCATATTGGAGGAGCCTCTTCCATCTTGAGGAAAACCTCTCAGAGGCTGTAGATCTGGCTGGAGTGAATTCTTTTTGTGGAGGAACCCCTGGGAAGGGCACTAGATTTGCTCTTCTGGGAGACTTCAGAGGAAGGCTCTGAGAATTTCTCCTTCCCAGAAGAATGCTGAGCTGAGGTGGAAGGGCCCTATTTGCCCCTGGTAACTGACGTCCAGGGGTTTCCTGACCTGGCTCAGGAGCAGGCTGGAGGGAATTCTCCATCATAAGGTGTCAAAGTTTGACTGCCTGGTTCTTCCCAGCCCCATAGTTCAGGCCTAGGCATACATTGCACTTCTGCAGCATGTATGATTCACCCAGGCATCTTTACAAGAGAGGCAGCATTTGAGCTGAATGAAGTGGACATGCCCCTTACAGGGGAGTCTGTGATGGATCCAGCACTTTCTCTTCTTGTGAGGGTGTTCAGGGCGCCATTTCTCGCCCCGATCTGGGGTATTAACTGTCCCACTAGTATCCCAGAAAAGGGAGTGGAGAGGGAGGGACCCCAGCCCGACCTCTACTCCGGGTCCCAGCCCAGGGGCCCTTGGTATAGTGGCAAACCACTTGAACTAGTGATTCCTTCCCCTGGGCTACTTTCCTCTCTGGCCCTTCAGCTTGTGGAGCTTCCTGCCCTCTCTCTGCTTGGGCTAAGTTTCTCCCAACCCCTTGTGTCTGTGGAGTTCCTCTGCTCGGTACAAGCTGGGTTTCCCTTTACCAAGGGTCTTGGGCTTCTGGCCCGCCACTGCACTTTTCCAAACTCTCCTCTGCTTCCCTCCAAACTGCTCTCCTTCAAACTGCTCTCTGCTCCAACAACAAAGCACTCTGCTTCAGTTCCTCCAACTGTCTGATTGAAGCAGGGGGGTTTTATCAGGTGACTGGCTTCAGGTGCTCTAATTGGTCTAATTGGCTTCAGGTGCACTAATTAAACTGTAGCAGCGTCTCTTCCCTCTACAGGAAATATGGTTCTCAACATCCTGGGGCTTACATATAGCCCATCTATCACTCTCCTGCTGCCATCTGGCCATGCTGTATCACAATATATATACCTTTATTTTCTATCAAATGGAGAACAAATACCTAACAAACTGACTAATAAAAGATACAAGCTACTGTGGTAGATCAGAAGCAGATATACTTGGGGGATGGTTTGCACGCGCAACCTGATATTGCCTTGTCAAGGCTGATTCCCCATTCCGGCACTTTGAGTGCAGAGAGTGGGGGCCCGCAAGGATTTTAAAAGTTAATACTGGCCACTCCAGGCTTCTAAACTCCCAAGGTTACAGTTTCTCTCTGACCTTGGCTTGGTAAACACTGCCATCAACCAAATGCAAAACCCTTTTTGGAACCCAAGAAGACACCCTTGGGAATTCCTTCTGGTGAGGTACCCTCAAGCCCTTTCACCTCCGCCCCCTTTGGGGAAGAGCTGAGAAAGAAAACAAAGGAAATTAGCTGTTGCCACCAGTTAATTAAACATGTGCACAAATCTCTTAGGACACCAAAAATCCAATCATGTGCTATACAACAGCGCTTCTGGGATTATCCGTTTCAGTCTAACATCTCTTTCTACCTTCTTCAGACTCACTCTTTTCAGCCGCCTCTATGAATTTCTCTTTTCTAAAGTCTTTGTAGTCTTCTTTGATCTTCACACAAATTCCTTTGCACAGTGTTCTGTATTCTTTGCCCATTTTTCCTTCTAATTTCATGCGCACCGTCCTTGCCATCAGATTCACAATTTCCTCACTGATCCTCTGCTTGCATCCCAACATTTTCAATGCTTTTCCCTTCTTAGCTGCTGAGATTAGCTGTGAGATAAACTATTCAGAGGCCTCATCGATGTCCTTGTTGACCTTTATACTCAAGGTTCATTTCACTCACTTCCTCTTCGTTGAAGTGCCATTTTTGCTTCAGTTTCTGGCTATCTCTCAACTTCATAGACATTGTCAACACATATTTTGAGCGGAACATATTTTGAGCGGGCTGATCCTGTGAAAATGATTCGTTCTCGTATTGTCGCTACATCATTAAAGATTCTTCTGGTATCCGTCTTTATATAATCAATCTGATTCAGTGCGACTCCATCCAGATGTTTCCTTGTCCACTGCCGACAAGGTTCTTTTTCAAATATTGTGT
>NW_027053584.1:0-26000 GCF_011386835.1 Chrysemys picta bellii
GGATTCCCTAACTGTGGTGGGGCGATAGACGGAACCCATATCCCTATCTTGACACCGGAGCACCAAGCCACCGAGTACATAAACCGCAAGGGGTACTTTTCAATGATGCTGCAAGCACTTGTGGATCACAAGGGACGTTTCACTAACATCAACGCGGGCTGGGCGGGAAGGGTTCATGACGCTCGCGTTTTCAGGAACACTACTCTGTTTAAAGGGCTGCAGCAAGGGACTTACTTTCCGGACCAGAAAATAACCGTTGGGGATGTTGAAATGCCAATAGTTATTCTTGGGGACCCAGCCTACCCCTTAATGCCATGGCTTATGAAGCCGTACACAGGCAGCCTGGACAGGAGTCAGGAGCTGTTTAACTACAGGCTCAGCAAGTGCAGAATGGTGGTAGAATGTGCATTTGGCCGTTTAAAAGGTCGCTGGCGATCATTATTGACTCGCTCTGACCTCAGCCAAAGAAATCTCCCCATTGTTATTTCTGCTTGCTGTGTGCTCCACAATCTCTGTGAAAGTAAGGGGGAGACCTTTATGGCGGGGTGGGAGGCTGAGGCAAATCGCCTGGCTTCTGAATACGCGCAGCCAGATACCAGGGCGATTAGAAGAGCACACCAGGAAGCGCTGTGCATCCGAAGAAGTGAGGCTTTTTACTCATGAAAGCTTATGCCCAAATAAATCTGTTAGTCTTTAAGGTGCCACCAGACTCTTTGTTGTTTTTGTGCATCAGAGAAGCTTTAAAAACCAGTTTCATGACTGGTCAGGCTACAGTGTGAAATATCTGTTTGTTTCTCCTTCATGAAAACCCGCCCCCTTTATTGACTCATTTTCTGTAAGGAACCCACCCTCCCCCTTCCCCCAGCTTTCTTTCAAACCAAATAAAGTCACTATCATTTAAAAATCATTTATTCTTTATTAATAGATTAGAAAAAGAGGGAGGGAACCCGGGTGGTATTTGGGAGGAGGATTGCTGGGAAGGAAAAAGCCACAAAGAAAAGGTTAAAAAAATGACAGCCTTTTGCTTGGGCTGTCTACTGGGGTGGAATGGGAAGGTGTACGGAGCCTCCCCCCCGTGTTCTTACACGTCTGGGTGAGGAGGATATGGAACATGGGGAGGGGGGAGGGTGGAACAGGGGCTGAAGTGGCAGTCTGTTTTCCAGCAGCCGTTCCTGAAGCTCCACCAGACGCCGGAGCATGTCTGTTCGCTCACGCAGCAGCCCCAGCGTTGCATCCTGCCTCCTCTGGTCTTCCTGACCCCACCTCTCATCTCGAGGGTCTCTCCTCTCCTCACGTTGGTCCCTCCTCTCCTCACGTTGGTCCCTCATGTCCTCACGTTGGTCCCTCCTGTCCTCACGTTCACTGGCTTCTTTCCTATACTTTGAAACTGTTTCCTTCCACTCATTCAGATGAGCTCTGTCACTGCGGCTGGATTCCATAATTTCAGAAAACATCTCGTCTCGCGTTCTCTTCTTACGACGCCTTATCTGTGATAACCTTCGGGATGGAGGAGGGAGGCTTGAGGAATTTGCAGCTGCTGTAGGGAGGGGAAAAAAGAAAGAATTGTTTAAAAAGCTACATTTTGCAGAACAATGCTTATACTCTTTCACGGTGACCAACACTATTCACATTACATAGCACATGTGCTTTCTGTGCAAGGTCGCATTTTGCCTCTTAATGCTGAGTGCCTGTGGCTTTGCTGCTAGAGATCACAGGTCTGGGCAACAGAATTCGGCTTGCATGCGGCCATGGTAAGCCATTGTCTTACAGCTTCTGCGCCCTCCTTTCCCACATACCAAGCATAGCCTGTAGAGTGCTGCGGTTTTTCTGTTAACATTCAGCAGCAGCAGCAGAAAACAAACTAACCACCGCCCCTCTCGCCATGAATTCTCTGGGATGATCGCTGTACCCCTCCCCCCCACCGCGTGGCTGGTATCAGGGAAGATCCCTGCAGGCACCAAACTAACCACTCCCCCCTCGCCGCCGCCCCCCCTCCCGCCATGAATTCTCTGGGATGATCACGGTACCCCCCCCCCACCGCGTGGCTGGTAACAGGGAAGATCCCTGCTAGCCAAACGCGAAAAACTCAGGGCCAATTTCCCATCTGCGCTTGGCTAACTGCAGGGAAGGATTTATTTTCCGCCACAGGCAAACAGCCCAGTAGGAACGGCCACCTCTGTCCCCTTAATTAAGTTCCCGTATTTCAACCAGGTTACCAGGAGTGATATCACTCTCCTGAGGATTACACAACAAGATAAAGAATGCCAGCAAACACCGGGACCATACGCTGCCAGGCTTTGTCAGGCAATGAGACCAGATTACTGGCTGCAAGCATGGCGTGGTCAAGTGTCCTACCATGGAGGAGGGAATAAGGATGCACTGCCCAGAAACCTTCTGGCAAGGCTTTTGGAGTACCTCCAGGAGAGCTTCATGGAGATGTCCCTGGAGGATTTCCGCTCCATCCCCAGACACGTTAACAGACTTTTCCAGTAGCTGAACTGACCGCGAATGCATCCCAAGTCCTCAGGACAAAGTAATCATTAAAAATCGTTTGCTTTTACAACAAGTTTTATATTTTAAAAGGTAAACTCACCTGAGGTCCCTTCCATGGGGTCAGAGTCTTGGGTACTGGCTTGGGAGGCTTGGGAGGGTACTTCAGTCAGGGTGAGAAAAAGATCCTGGCTGTTGGGGAGAACGGAGTGCTGTGTGCTCTCTGCAAGCTCATCCTCCTCCTCCTCCTCCTCCTCCTCTCCCCCATCGGCAGAATCCTCAGGCGTCGCTGATGAGACTATCCCCGACCCAGAATCCACGATCACAGGTGGGGTAGTGGCGGCAGCCCCCCCAGAATTGCATGCAGCTCGGCGTAGAAGCGGCATGTCCGCGGCTCTGACCCGGAGCGACCATTTGCCTCCTTTGTTTTTTGATACGCTTGTCTGAGCTCCTTGACTTTCACGCGGCACTGCTCAGAGTCCCTATTGTGGCCTCTCTCCATCATGCCCTTGGAGATTTTTTCAAAAGTTTTTGCATTTCGTCTTTTAGAATGAAGTTCTGCAAGCACTGAATACTCTCCCCATACAGCGATCAGATCCAGTCCCTCCCTCACGGTCCATGCTGGTGCTCTTTTTCGATTATCAGCCTGCATGGTTACCTGTGCTGATGAGCTAGCTGTGGTCACCTGTGCTCTCCACGCTGGGCAAACAGGAAATGAAATTCAAATGTTCGCGGGGCTTTTCCTGTCTACCTGGCCAGTGCATCCGAGTTTAGATTGCTGTCCAGAGCGGTAACAATGATGCACTGTGGGATAGCTCCCGGAGGCCAATACCATCGAATTGCGGCCACACTATCCCTAATTCGAAATGTTAAAATCGATTTTGGCGCCACTCCGCTCGTCGGGGTGGAGTACAGAAATCGATTTAAAGGGCCCTTTACATCGAAATAAATAGCATCGTTGTGTGGACGGTTACAGGGTAAATTCGAATTAAAGATGATAAATCCGAATTAAACTCCAGGCCCTCAGAGTTATATTTCATATTTCTAGTTTCAGAGACATGAGTGGTACATTTCTACAAATAGGATGATCGCACTCAGTAGATTATAAGCTTTGTCATGATACCTTACAAGAGACCTTTTGCATGAAGCATATTCCAGTTACATTATATTTAACTCATTAGCATATTTTCATAAAATCATATAGAGTGCAATATCACACAATGGATTTGGCCTGATGTGAGGGGTTCTCTCCAGATGCTGTTTTTAAACCGGTCGCAGAAAATAGCTCACGAACAAGAGAAGCGGCTAATCAAACCTGAGAATGACACATGGTGAACACTTGGGTTTCTGGAATGGCAAAGAACCCTTCCCATGGGCTTGGGTGCCATGAGGGGTCTCTAAGAGACGGGAAGCATCACCAAGTTAAGGGCTCCAGAGAAACTGGCCAATAGTTTCAAACTTTAGGATGCCTGAATTTGAGCCCCTAAACCCACTTTGAAGCAACTAACTAAAAGTGACCTGATTTCCATAGGTGCTGAGCACTCAAAACTCCTAGTGAAATCAACAGGAGCTGTGGGTGCTCAGCTCCTCTTCAAATCAGGCCACTTATAAATTATTTAGGTGCCTAATGTAAGGCATCTACTTTTCAAAATGTAACCAAAGCCTATTTCATGCCGTTACAGGAAGAGTTTTGCTAATAACAGATATGACTGACTAAAAATCCAACACAAACGGTGAATGAATGGGAATGATGTCATAAAAGGATGACATATCCCCCCTGGCTTGGGTAACAAATGAAGTAGCTGCCCATTGGTTCTCAGACAACCAATCAGAAAGTATCTTTTCTCTGTTTGCACCGAGGTTAGAAAAGGCGGCAGGCTCAGATGGGTCAGCATACTACTGTGGTGATTTCAAGAGGTGGCTTAGCCAAGTCACACTTTGTCAGGCCAGTCATAATCAGGCCAGACCAGGAAGAAATCAAAGAAGGCAAAATAAGAGAGAGAAAACCAAGTGAACAGAGCCAGGAACAGAAGGAAAGAGAGTCAGGCAAGCCAAGCAAAGAAAGACACAGGCAAGTGGAGCCAAGCAAGGAAACATCCATTGAAGTCAAGCAAGTCAAGAAAAAAGCTAGGCAGGCCAATTCCGGAGCAAAGACTCAGGTAAACTAAGCAGAGAAAACAAAAGAAAGCCAAGAAAGTCAAGACAAGTGTTGCTGGAACACTAGAAGTCTGCAACATGTCTGAGTCTGAGCACTCTGGTGAGACCTCAACCACAAAAGACCCTAAGGCCAAAATCACCCGTTCTTCCCAGGCTGGGCTGCAGTTCTCTGTCAGTCGCATAGACATATTGCTCCACAAAGGACAATTTGCAGACCGTATTGGCGCTGGAGCCCCAGTATATATGGCCGCGGTGCTTCAATAAGTGACTCATGAGATTGTGGATATTGCTGGGGAAGTCGCTGCACGCAGCAAGAAGCGTCGGATTTCCCCACGGCACTTGCAGCTGGCCATTCACAGCAACTCAGAGCTCAAGAAACTGCTGGGAGGTGTCACCATCTCTCAGGGCGGAGTCCTGCACGTAAATCAGCCTGTGGTTTTACCTTCCAAGAAGAGAAATGGCAGGAGAGCCATCAAGAGAAGGATTGCCCCTGCTCCTGTCCCTGTTAAGTGCGAACAGAGCAAAGGGGAGCCTGCCACCCCAGATTTGGGAGAAATGACATTCACTTGATTGCAAGGCTCTTTTCACATGCATCAGTCTGGTCTAATAAAAGCAGTTAAAATGCCTGGGGTTCTTTTGTGAATTAATTTCCTCTTTTACTATCCTACAATTTTAAGGGCTCATTCAGTTGGTCAGGTAGCTGCATTGATAATATGGTATAAAAGCCTAGAAAGATAGAACTCAATCATTTCATTAAAAAATTTACACCAGAAATTGTCTAAATGGTGTCAAGTATCAGAGGGGTAGCCGTGTTAGTCTGGATCTGTAAAAAGCGACAAAGAGTCCTGTGGCACCTTAGAGACCAACAGACGTATTGGAGCATAAATGTCTACATCGTGTAGATTCTGGGAGGTGGTTTCTGTGTTTTTTTCAGGCATTTCCCCAATAGATTGAAGATTAGGAACATTTTTCCCATAGTGAAGTTGATGTGTATTGCATGTTTTGTGAAAACAGAAAACAGAACAAACTCATGACAGAAAAATGTAATCCATTAGACATGAGGGATAAAGCCTATGGGCCTGGTTTTTCTTTTGGTTTTGTTTGTTTTGTTTTGTTATTTTTTAGTTACCCCATTATAAAACCATTGACTCGTTTAGAGTAATATCAGATTTATACAGTATAAGTGATACTAGAATCAGGCTTTCGGAAATGATTAAATACCTGGAGGGGTTCACATAAACTTTGATCACCTTTTTAAAGGGAAAACATTACCCACTTGCCAGCACACAGGTACACAGGGCGACTTACAAGTAAAAGAGAGCCATCTGCAGACGATTGTCCTGGTTAATGGGAGTCATCAAGATTCCAAACCACCACTAATGGCCCAGACTTTGCATAATTACAATAGGCCCTCAGAGTTATATTTCATATTTCTAGTTTCAGAGACATGAGTGGTACATTTCTACAAATAGGATGATCGCACTCAGTAGATTATAAGCTTTGTAATGATACCTTACAAGAGACCTTTTGCATGAAGCATATTCCAGTTACATTATATTTAACTCATTAGCATATTTTCATAAAATCATATAGAGTGCAACATCACACAATGGATTTGGCCTGATGTGAGGGGTTCTCTCCAGGTGCTGTTTTTAAACCGGTCTCAGAAAATAGCTCACGAACAAGAGACGTGGCTAATCAAACCTGAGAGTGACACATGGTGAACACGTGGGTTTCTGGAATGGCAAAGAACCCTTACCATGGGCTTGGGTGCCATGAGGGTTCTCTAAGAGATGGGAAGCATCACCAAGTTAAGGGCTCCAGAGAAACTGGCCAATAGTTTCAAACTTTAGGATGCCTGAATTTCAGCCCCTAAACCCACTTTGAAGCAACTAACTAAAAGTGACCTGATTTCCATAGGTGCTGAGCACTCAAAACTCCTAGTGAAATCAACAGGAGCTGTGAGTGCTCAGCTCCTCTTCAAATCAGGCCACTTATAAGTTATTTAGGTGCCTAATGTAAGGCAGCTACTTTTCAAAATGTAACCAAAGCCTATTTCATGCCGTTACCGGATGAGTTTTGCTAATAGCAGATATGACTGACTAAAAATCCAACACAAACGGTGAATGAATGGGAATGATGTCATAAAAGGATGACATATCCCCTCTGGCTTGGGTAACAAATGAAGTAGCTGCCCATTGGTTCTCAGACAACCAATCAGAAAGTATCTTTTCTCTGTCTGCACTGAGGTTAGAAAAGGCGGCAGGCTCAGACAGGGTCAGCATACTACTGTGGTGATTTCAAGAGGTGGCTTAGCCAAGCCACACTTTGTCAGGCCAGTCATAATCAGGCCAGACCAGGAAGAAATCAAAGAAGGCAAAATAAGAGAGAGAAAACCAAGTGAACAGAGCCAGGAACAGAAGGAAAGAGAGTCAGGCAAGCCAAGCAAAGAAAGACACAGGCAAGTGGAGCCAAGCAAGGAAACATCCACTGAAGCCAAGCAAGTCAAGAAAAAAGCTAGGCAGGCCAATTCCGGAGCAAAGACTCGGGTAAACTAAGCAGAGAAAACAAAAGAAAGCCAAGAAAGTCAAGCCAAGTGTTGCTGGAACACTAGACGTCTGCAACATGTCTGAGTCTGAGTCTGAGCACTCTGGTGAGACCTCAACCACAAAAGACCCTAAGGCCAAGATCACCCGTTCTTCCCGGGCTGGGCTGCAGTTCTCTGTCAGTCGCATAGAGAGATTGCTCCGCAAAGGACAATTTGCAGACCGTATTGGCGCTGGAGCCCCAGTATATATGGCCGCGGTGCTTCAATAAGTGACTCATGAGATTGTGGATATTGCTGGGGAAGTCGCTGCACGCAGCAAGAAGCGTCGGATTTCCCCACGGCACTTGCAGCTGGCCATTCACAGCAACTCAGAGCTCAAGAAACTGCTGGGAGGTGTCACCATCTCTCAGGGCGGAGTCCTGCACGTAAATCAGCCTGTGGTTTTACCTTCCAAGAAGAGAAATGGCAGGAGAGCCATCAAGAGAAGGATTGCCCCTGCTCCTGTCCCTGTTAAGTGCGAACAGAGCAAAGGGGAGACTGCCACCCCAGATTTGGGAGAAATGACATTAACTTGATTGCAAGGCTCTTTTCACATGCATCAGTCTGGTCTAATAAAAGCAGTTAAAATGCCTGGGGTTCTTTTGTGAATTAATTTCCTCTTTTACTATCCTACAATTTTAAGGGATCATTCAGTTGGTCAGGTAGCTGCATTGATAATATGGTATAAAAGCCTAGAAAGATAGAACTCAATCATTTCATTAAGAAATTTACACCAGAAATTGTCTAAATGGTGTCAAGTATCAGAGGGGTAGCCGTGTTAGTCTGGATCTGTAAAAAGCGACAAAGAGTCCTGTGGCACCTTAGAGACCAACAGACGTATTGGAGCATAAATGTCTACATCGTGTAGATTCTGGGAGGTGGTTTCTGTGTTTTTTTCAGGCATTTCCCCAATAGATTGAAGATTAGGAACATTTTTCCCATAGTGAAGTTGATGTGTATTGCATGTTTTGTGAAAACAGAAAACAGAACAAACTCATGACAGAAAAATGTAATCCATTAGACATGAGGGATAAAGCCTATGGGCCTGGTTTTTCTTTTGGTTTTGTTTTGTTATTTTTTAGTTACCCCATTATAAAACCATTGACTCGTTTAGAGTAATATCAGATTTATACAGTATAAGTGATACTAGAATCAGGCTTTCGGAAATGATTAAATACCTGGAGGGGTTCACATAAACTTTGATCACCTTTTTAAAGGGAAAACATTACCCACTTGCCAGCACACAGGTACACAGGGCGACTTACAAGTAAAAGAGAGCCATCTGCAGACGATTGTCCTGGTTAATGGGAGTCATCAAGATTCCAAACCACCACTAATGGCCCAGACTTTGCATAATTACAATAGGCCCTCAGAGTTATATTTCATATTTCTAGTTTCAGAGACATGAGTGGTACATTTCTACAAATAGGATGATCGCACTCAGTAGATTATAAGCTTTGTAATGATACCTTACAAGAGACCTTTTGCATGAAGCATATTCCAGTTACATTATATTTAACTCATTAGCATATTTTCATAAAATCATATAGAGTGCAACATCACACAATGGATTTGGCCTGATGTGAGGGGTTCTCTCCAGGTGCTGTTTTTAAACCGGTCTCAGAAAATAGCTCACGAACAAGAGACGCGGCTAATCAAACCTGAGAGTGACACATGGTGAACACGTGGGTTTCTGGAATGGCAAAGAACCCTTCCCATGGGCTTGGGTGCCATGAGGGTTCTCTAAGAGACGGGAAGCATCACCAAGTTAAGGGCTCCAGAGAAACTGGCCAATAGTTTCAAACTTTAGGATGCCTGAATTTCAGCCCCTAAACCCACTTTGAAGCAACTAACTAAAAGTGACCTGATTTCCATAGGTGCTGAGCACTCAAAACTCCTAGTGAAATCAACAGGAGCTGTGAGTGCTCAGCTCCTCTTCAAATCAGGCCACTTATAAGTTATTTAGGTGCCTAATGTAAGGCAGCTACTTTTCAAAATGTAACCAAAGCCTATTTCATGCCGTTACCGGATGAGTTTTGCTAATAGCAGATATGACTGACTAAAAATCCAACACAAACGGTGAATGAATGGGAATGATGTCATAAAAGGATGACATATCCCCTCTGGCTTGGGTAACAAATGAAGTAGCTGCCCATTGGTTCTCAGACAACCAATCAGAAAGTATCTTTTCTCTGTCTGCACTGAGGTTAGAAAAGGCGGCAGGCTCAGACAGGGTCAGCATACTACTGTGGTGATTTCAAGAGGTGGCTTAGCCAAGCCACACTTTGTCAGGCCAGTCATAATCAGGCCAGACCAGGAAGAAATCAAAGAAGGCAAAATAAGAGAGAGAAAACCAAGTGAACAGAGCCAGGAACAGAAGGAAAGAGAGTCAGGCAAGCCAAGCAAAGAAAGACACAGGCAAGTGGAGCCAAGCAAGGAAACATCCACTGAAGCCAAGCAAGTCAAGAAAAAAGCTAGGCAGGCCAATTCCGGAGTAAAGACTCAGGTAAACTAAGCAGAGAAAACAAAAGAAAGCCAAGAAAGTCAAGCCAAGTGTTGCTGGAACACTAGACGTCTGCAACATGTCTGAGTCTGAGTCTGAGCACTCTGGTGAGACCTCAACCACAAAAGACCCTAAGGCCAAAATCACCCGTTCTTCCCAGGCTGGGCTGCAGTTCTCTGTCAGTCGCATAGACAGATTGCTCCGCAAAGGACAATTTGCAGACCGCATTGGAGCTGGAGCCCCAGTATATATGGCCGCGGTGCTTCAATAAGTGACTCATGAGATTGTGGATATTGCTGGGGAAGTCGCTGCACGCAGCAAGAAGCGTCGGATTTCCCCACGGCACTTGCAGCTGGCCATTCACAGCAACTCAGAGCTCAAGAAACTGCTGGGAGGTGTCACCATCTCTCAGGGCGGAGTCCTGCACGTAAATCAGCCTGTGGTTTTACCTTCCAAGAAGAGAAATGGCAGGAGAGCCATCAAGAGAAGGATTGCCCCTGCTCCTGTCCCTGTTAAGTGCGAACAGAGCAAAGGGGAGCCTGCCACCCCAGATTTGGGAGAAATGACATTCACTTGATTGCAAGGCTCTTTTCACATGCATCAGTCTGGTCTAATAAAAGCAGTTAAAATGCCTGGGGTTCTTTTGTGAATTAATTTCCTCTTTTACTATCCTACAATTTTAAGGGATCATTCAGTTGGTCAGGTAGCTGCATTGATAATATGGTATAAAAGCCTAGAAAGATAGAACTCAATCATTTCATTAAAAAATTTACACCAGAAATTGTCTAAATGGTGTCAAGTATCAGAGGGGTAGCCGTGTTAGTCTGGATCTGTAAAAAGCGACAAAGAGTCCTGTGGCACCTTAGAGACCAACAGACGTATTGGAGCATAAATGTCTACATCGTGTAGATTCTGGGAGGTGGTTTCTGTGTTTTTTTCAGGCATTTCCCCAATAGATTGAAGATTAGGAACATTTTTCCCATAGTGAAGTTGATGTGTATTGCATGTTTTGTGAAAACAGAAAACAGAACAAACTCATGACAGAAAAATGTAATCCATTAGACATGAGGGATAAAGCCTATGGGCCTGGTTTTTCTTTTGGTTTTGTTTGTTTTGTTTTGTTATTTTTTAGTTACCCCATTATAAAACCATTGACTCGTTTAGAGTAATATCAGATTTATACAGTATAAGTGATACTAGAATCAGGCTTTCGGAAATGATTAAATACCTGGAGGGGTTCACATAAACTTTGATCACCTTTTTAAAGGGAAAACATTACCCACTTGCCAGCACACAGGTACACAGGGCGACTTACAAGTAAAAGAGAGCCATCTGCAGACGATTGTCCTGGTTAATGGGAGTCATCAAGATTCCAAACCACCACTAATGGCCCAGACTTTGCATAATTACAATAGGCCCTCAGAGTTATATTTCATATTTCTAGTTTCAGAGACATGAGTGGTACATTTCTACAAATAGGATGATCGCACTCAGTAGATTATAAGCTTTGTAATGATACCTTACAAGAGACCTTTTGCATGAAGCATATTCCAGTTACATTATATTTAACTCATTAGCATATTTTCATAAAATCATATAGAGTGCAACATCACACAATGGATTTGGCCTGATGTGAGGGGTTCTCTCCAGGTGCTGTTTTTAAACCGGTCTCAGAAAATAGCTCACGAACAAGAGACGCGGCTAATCAAACCTGAGAGTGACACATGGTGAACACGTGGGTTTCTGGAATGGCAAAGAACCCTTCCCATGGGCTTGGGTGCCATGAGGGTTCTCTAAGAGACGGGAAGCATCACCAAGTTAAGGGCTCCAGAGAAACTGGCCAATAGTTTCAAACTTTAGGATGCCTGAATTTCAGCCGCTAAACCCATTTTGAAGCAACTAACTAAAAGTGACCTGATTTCCATAGGTGCTGAGCACTCAAAACTCCTAGTGAAATCAACAGGAGCTGTGAGTGCTCAGCTCCTCTTCAAATCAGGCCACTTATAAGTTATTTAGGAGCCTAATGTAAGGCAGCTACTTTTCAAAATGTAACCAAAGCCTATTTCATGCCGTTACCGGATGAGTTTTGCTAATAGCAGATATGACTGACTAAAAATCCAACACAAACGGTGAATGAATGGGAATGATGTCATAAAAGGATGACATATCCCCTCTGGCTTGGGTAACAAATGAAGTAGCTGCCCATTGGTTCTCAGACAACCAATCAGAAAGTATCTTTTCTCTGTCTGCACTGAGGTTAGAAAAGGCGGCAGGCTCAGACAGGGTCAGCATACTACTGTGGTGATTTCAAGAGGTGGCTTAGCCAAGCCACACTTTGTCAGGCCAGTCATAATCAGGCCAGACCAGGAAGAAATCAAAGAAGGCAAAATAAGGGAGAGAAAACCAAGTGAACAGAGCCAGGAACAGAAGGAAAGAGAGTCAGGCAAGCCAAGCAAAGAAAGACACAGGCAAGTGGAGCCAAGCAAGGAAACATCCACTGAAGCCAAGCAAGTCAAGAAAAAAGCTAGGCAGGCCAATTCCGGAGTAAAGACTCAGGTAAACTAAGCAGAGAAAACAAAAGAAAGCCAAGAAAGTCAAGCCAAGTGTTGCTGGAACACTAGACGTCTGCAACATGTCTGAGTCTGAGTCTGAGCACTCTGGTGAGACCTCAACCACAAAAGACCCTAAGGCCAAGATCACCCGTTCTTCCCGGGCTGGGCTGCAGTTCTCTGTCAGTCGCATAGACAGATTGCTCCGCAAAGGACAATTTGCAGACCGCATTGGAGCTGGAGCCCCAGTATATATGGCCGCGGTGCTTCAATAAGTGACTCATGAGATTGTGGATATTGCTGGGGAAGTCGCTGCACGCAGCAAGAAGCGTCGGATTTCCCCACGGCACTTGCAGCTGGCCATTCACAGCAACTCAGAGCTCAAGAAACTGCTGGGAGGTGTCACCATCTCTCAGGGCGGAGTCCTGCACGTAAATCAGCCTGTGGTTTTACCTTCCAAGAAGAGAAATGGCAGGAGAGCCATCAAGAGAAGGATTGCCCCTGCTCCTGTCCCTGTTAAGTGCGAACAGAGCAAAGGGGAGCCTGCCACCCCAGATTTGGGAGAAATGACATTCACTTGATTGCAAGGCTCTTTTCACATGCATCAGTCTGGTCTAATAAAAGCAGTTAAAATGCCTGGGGTTCTTTTGTGAATTAATTTCCTCTTTTACTATCCTACAATTTTAAGGGATCATTCAGTTGGTCAGGTAGCTGCATTGATAATATGGTATAAAAGCCTAGAAAGATAGAACTCAATCATTTCATTAAAAAATTTACACCAGAAATTGTCTAAATGGTGTCAAGTATCAGAGGGGTAGCCGTGTTAGTCTGGATCTGTAAAAAGCGACAAAGAGTCCTGTGGCACCTTAGAGACCAACAGACGTATTGGAGCATAAATGTCTACATCGTGTAGATTCTGGGAGGTGGTTTCTGTGTTTTTTTCAGGCATTTCCCCAATAGAT
Organism: Chrysemys picta bellii; assembly: GCF_011386835.1. Lineage (NCBI taxonomy): Eukaryota > Metazoa > Chordata > Testudines > Emydidae > Chrysemys > Chrysemys picta. Next base: position 13,249 of record NW_027053584.1, read on the forward strand.
TGAAGATTAGGAACATTTTTCCCATAGTGAAGTTGATGTGTATTGCATGTTTTGTGAAAACAGAAAACAGAACAAACTCATGACAGAAAAATGTAATCCATTAGACATGAGGGATAAAGCCTATGGGCCTGGTTTTTCTTTTGGTTTTGTTTGTTTTGTTTTGTTATTTTTTAGTTACCCCATTATAAAACCATTGACTCGTTTAGAGTAATATCAGATTTATACAGTATAAGTGATACTAGAATCAGGCTTTCGGAAATGATTAAATACCTGGAGGGGTTCACATAAACTTTGATCACCTTTTTAAAGGGAAAACATTACCCACTTGCCAGCACACAGGTACACAGGGCGACTTACAAGTAAAAGAGAGCCATCTGCAGACGATTGTCCTGGTTAATGGGAGTCATCAAGATTCCAAACCACCACTAATGGCCCAGACTTTGCATAATTACAATAGGCCCTCAGAGTTATATTTCATATTTCTAGTTTCAGAGACATGAGTGGTACATTTCTACAAATAGGATGATCGCACTCAGTAGATTATAAGCTTTGTAATGATACCTTACAAGAGACCTTTTGCATGAAGCATATTCCAGTTACATTATATTTAACTCATTAGCATATTTTCATAAAATCATATAGAGTGCAACATCACACAATGGATTTGGCCTGATGTGAGGGGTTCTCTCCAGGTGCTGTTTTTAAACCGGTCGCAGAAAATAGCTCACGAACAAGAGACGCGGCTAATCAAACCTGAGAGTGACACATGGTGAACACTTGGGTTTCTGGAATGGCAAAGAACCCTTCCCATGGGCTTGGGTGCCATGAGGGTTCTCTAAGAGACGGGAAGCATCACCAAGTTAAGGGCTCCAGAGAAACTGGCCAATAGTTTCAAACTTTAGGATGCCTGAATTTCAGCCGCTAAACCCATTTTGAAGCAACTAACTAAAAGTGACCTGATTTCCATAGGTGCTGAGCACTCAAAACTCCTAGTGAAATCAACAGGAGCTGTGAGTGCTCAGCTCCTCTTCAAATCAGGCCACTTATAAGTTATTTAGGAGCCTAATGTAAGGCAGCTACTTTTCAAAATGTAACCAAAGCCTATTTCATGCCGTTACCGGATGAGTTTTGCTAATAGCAGATATGACTGACTAAAAATCCAACACAAACGGTGAATGAATGGGAATGATGTCATAAAAGGATGACATATCCCCTCTGGCTTGGGTAACAAATGAAGTAGCTGCCCATTGGTTCTCAGACAACCAATCAGAAAGTATCTTTTCTCTGTCTGCACTGAGGTTAGAAAAGGCGGCAGGCTCAGACAGGGTCAGCATACTACTGTGGTGATTTCAAGAGGTGGCTTAGCCAAGCCACACTTTGTCAGGCCAGTCATAATCAGGCCAGACCAGGAAGAAATCAAAGAAGGCAAAATAAGGGAGAGAAAACCAAGTGAACAGAGCCAGGAACAGAAGGAAAGAGAGTCAGGCAAGCCAAGCAAAGAAAGACACAGGCAAGTGGAGCCAAGCAAGGAAACATCCACTGAAGCCAAGCAAGTCAAGAAAAAAGCTAGGCAGGCCAATTCCGGAGTAAAGACTCAGGTAAACTAAGCAGAGAAAACAAAAGAAAGCCAAGAAAGTCAAGCCAAGTGTTGCTGGAACACTAGACGTCTGCAACATGTCTGAGTCTGAGTCTGAGCACTCTGGTGAGACCTCAACCACAAAAGACCCTAAGGCCAAGATCACCCGTTCTTCCCGGGCTGGGCTGCAGTTCTCTGTCAGTCGCATAGAGAGATTGCTCCGCAAAGGACAATTTGCAGACCGCATTGGAGCTGGAGCCCCAGTATATATGGCCGCGGTGCTTCAATAAGTGACTCATGAGATTGTGGATATTGCTGGGGAAGTCGCTGCACGCAGCAAGAAGCGTCGGATTTCCCCACGGCACTTGCAGCTGGCCATTCACAGCAACTCAGAGCTCAAGAAACTGCTGGGAGGTGTCACCATCTCTCAGGGCGGAGTCCTGCACGTAAATCAGCCTGTGGTTTTACCTTCCAAGAAGAGAAATGGCAGGAGAGCCATCAAGAGAAGGATTGCCCCTGCTCCTGTCCCTGTTAAGTGCGAACAGAGCAAAGGGGAGCCTGCCACCCCAGATTTGGGAGAAATGACATTCACTTGATTGCAAGGCTCTTTTCACATGCATCAGTCTGGTCTAATAAAAGCAGTTAAAATGCCTGGGGTTCTTTTGTGAATTAATTTCCTCTTTTACTATCCTACAATTTTAAGGGATCATTCAGTTGGTCAGGTAGCTGCATTGATAATATGGTATAAAAGCCTAGAAAGATAGAACTCAATCATTTCATTAAAAAATTTACACCAGAAATTGTCTAAATGGTGTCAAGTATCAGAGGGGTAGCCGTGTTAGTCTGGATCTGTAAAAAGCGACAAAGAGTCCTGTGGCACCTTAGAGACCAACAGACGTATTGGAGCATAAATGTCTACATCGTGTAGATTCTGGGAGGTGGTTTCTGTGTTTTTTTCAGGCATTTCCCCAATAGATTGAAGATTAGGAACATTTTTCCCATAGTGAAGTTGATGTGTATTGCATGTTTTGTGAAAACAGAAAACAGAACAAACTCATGACAGAAAAATGTAATCCATTAGACATGAGGGATAAAGCCTATGGGCCTGGTTTTTCTTTTGGTTTTGTTTGTTTTGTTTTGTTATTTTTTAGTTACCCCATTATAAAACCATTGACTCGTTTAGAGTAATATCAGATTTATACAGTATAAGTGATACTAGAATCAGGCTTTCGGAAATGATTAAATACCTGGAGGGGTTCACATAAACTTTGATCACCTTTTTAAAGGGAAAACATTACCCACTTGCCAGCACACAGGTACACAGGGCGACTTACAAGTAAAAGAGAGCCATCTGCAGACGATTGTCCTGGTTAATGGGAGTCATCAAGATTCCAAACCACCACTAATGGCCCAGACTTTGCATAATTACAATAGGCCCTCAGAGTTATATTTCATATTTCTAGTTTCAGAGACATGACTGGTACATTTCTACAAATAGGATGATCGCACTCAGTAGATTATAAGCTTTGTAATGATACCTTACAAGAGACCTTTTGCATGAAGCATATTCCAGTTACATTATATTTAACTCATTAGCATATTTTCATAAAATCATATAGAGTGCAACATCACACAATGGATTTGGCCTGATGTGAGGGGTTCTCTCCAGGTGCTGTTTTTAAACCGGTCGCAGAAAATAGCTCACGAACAAGAGACGCGGCTAATCAAACCTGAGAGTGACACATGGTGAACACTTGGGTTTCTGGAATGGCAAAGAACCCTTCCCATGGGCTTGGGTGCCATGAGGGTTCTCTAAGAGACGGGAAGCATCACCAAGTTAAGGGCTCCAGAGAAACTGGCCAATAGTTTCAAACTTTAGGATGCCTGAATTTCAGCCGCTAAACCCATTTTGAAGCAACTAACTAAAAGTGACCTGATTTCCATAGGTGCTGAGCACTCAAAACTCCTAGTGAAATCAACAGGAGCTGTGAGTGCTCAGCTCCTCTTCAAATCAGGCCACTTATAAGTTATTTAGGAGCCTAATGTAAGGCAGCTACTTTTCAAAATGTAACCAAAGCCTATTTCATGCCGTTACCGGATGAGTTTTGCTAATAGCAGATATGACTGACTAAAAATCCAACACAAACGGTGAATGAATGGGAATGATGTCATAAAAGGATGACATATCCCCTCTGGCTTGGGTAACAAATGAAGTAGCTGCCCATTGGTTCTCAGACAACCAATCAGAAAGTATCTTTTCTCTGTCTGCACTGAGGTTAGAAAAGGCGGCAGGCTCAGACAGGGTCAGCATACTACTGTGGTGATTTCAAGAGGTGGCTTAGCCAAGCCACACTTTGTCAGGCCAGTCATAATCAGGCCAGACCAGGAAGAAATCAAAGAAGGCAAAATAAGGGAGAGAAAACCAAGTGAACAGAGCCAGGAACAGAAGGAAAGAGAGTCAGGCAAGCCAAGCAAAGAAAGACACAGGCAAGTGGAGCCAAGCAAGGAAACATCCACTGAAGCCAAGCAAGTCAAGAAAAAAGCTAGGCAGGCCAATTCCGGAGTAAAGACTCAGGTAAACTAAGCAGAGAAAACAAAAGAAAGCCAAGAAAGTCAAGCCAAGTGTTGCTGGAACACTAGACGTCTGCAACATGTCTGAGTCTGAGTCTGAGCACTCTGGTGAGACCTCAACCACAAAAGACCCTAAGGCCAAGATCACCCGTTCTTCCCGGGCTGGGCTGCAGTTCTCTGTCAGTCGCATAGACAGATTGCTCCGCAAAGGACAATTTGCAGACCGCATTGGAGCTGGAGCCCCAGTATATATGGCCGCGGTGCTTCAATAAGTGACTCATGAGATTGTGGATATTGCTGGGGAAGTCGCTGCACGCAGCAAGAAGCGTCGGATTTCCCCACGGCACTTGCAGCTGGCCATTCACAGCAACTCAGAGCTCAAGAAACTGCTGGGAGGTGTCACCATCTCTCAGGGCGGAGTCCTGCACGTAAATCAGCCTGTGGTTTTACCTTCCAAGAAGAGAAATGGCAGGAGAGCCATCAAGAGAAGGATTGCCCCTGCTCCTGTCCCTGTTAAGTGCGAACAGAGCAAAGGGGAGCCTGCCACCCCAGATTTGGGAGAAATGACATTCACTTGATTGCAAGGCTCTTTTCACATGCATCAGTCTGGTCTAATAAAAGCAGTTAAAATGCCTGGGGTTCTTTTGTGAATTAATTTCCTCTTTTACTATCCTACAATTTTAAGGGATCATTCAGTTGGTCAGGTAGCTGCATTGATAATATGGTATAAAAGCCTAGAAAGATAGAACTCAATCATTTCATTAAAAAATTTACACCAGAAATTGTCTAAATGGTGTCAAGTATCAGAGGGGTAGCCGTGTTAGTCTGGATCTGTAAAAAGCGACAAAGAGTCCTGTGGCACCTTAGAGACCAACAGACGTATTGGAGCATAAATGTCTACATCGTGTAGATTCTGGGAGGTGGTTTCTGTGTTTTTTTCAGGCATTTCCCCAATAGATTGAAGATTAGGAACATTTTTCCCATAGTGAAGTTGATGTGTATTGCATGTTTTGTGAAAACAGAAAACAGAACAAACTCATGACAGAAAAATGTAATCCATTAGACATGAGGGATAAAGCCTATGGGCCTGGTTTTTCTTTTGGTTTTGTTTGTTTTGTTTTGTTATTTTTTAGTTACCCCATTATAAAACCATTGACTCGTTTAGAGTAATATCAGATTTATACAGTATAAGTGATACTAGAATCAGGCTTTCGGAAATGATTAAATACCTGGAGGGGTTCACATAAACTTTGATCACCTTTTTAAAGGGAAAACATTACCCACTTGCCAGCACACAGGTACACAGGGCGACTTACAAGTAAAAGAGAGCCATCTGCAGACGATTGTCCTGGTTAATGGGAGTCATCAAGATTCCAAACCACCACTAATGGCCCAGACTTTGCATAATTACAATAGGCCCTCAGAGTTATATTTCATATTTCTAGTTTCAGAGACATGAGTGGTACATTTCTACAAATAGGATGATCGCACTCAGTAGATTATAAGCTTTGTAATGATACCTTACAAGAGACCTTTTGCATGAAGCATATTCCAGTTACATTATATTTAACTCATTAGCATATTTTCATAAAATCATATAGAGTGCAACATCACACAATGGATTTGGCCTGATGTGAGGGGTTCTCTCCAGGTGCTGTTTTTAAACCGGTCGCAGAAAATAGCTCACGAACAAGAGACGCGGCTAATCAAACCTGAGAGTGACACATGGTGAACACTTGGGTTTCTGGAATGGCAAAGAACCCTTCCCATGGGCTTGGGTGCCATGAGGGTTCTCTAAGAGACGGGAAGCATCACCAAGTTAAGGGCTCCAGAGAAACTGGCCAATAGTTTCAAACTTTAGGATGCCTGAATTTCAGCCGCTAAACCCATTTTGAAGCAACTAACTAAAAGTGACCTGATTTCCATAGGTGCTGAGCACTCAAAACTCCTAGTGAAATCAACAGGAGCTGTGAGTGCTCAGCTCCTCTTCAAATCAGGCCACTTATAAGTTATTTAGGAGCCTAATGTAAGGCAGCTACTTTTCAAAATGTAACCAAAGCCTATTTCATGCCGTTACCGGATGAGTTTTGCTAATAGCAGATATGACTGACTAAAAATCCAACACAAACGGTGAATGAATGGGAATGATGTCATAAAAGGATGACATATCCCCTCTGGCTTGGGTAACAAATGAAGTAGCTGCCCATTGGTTCTCAGACAACCAATCAGAAAGTATCTTTTCTCTGTCTGCACTGAGGTTAGAAAAGGCGGCAGGCTCAGACAGGGTCAGCATACTACTGTGGTGATTTCAAGAGGTGGCTTAGCCAAGCCACACTTTGTCAGGCCAGTCATAATCAGGCCAGACCAGGAAGAAATCAAAGAAGGCAAAATAAGGGAGAGAAAACCAAGTGAACAGAGCCAGGAACAGAAGGAAAGAGAGTCAGGCAAGCCAAGCAAAGAAAGACACAGGCAAGTGGAGCCAAGCAAGGAAACATCCACTGAAGCCAAGCAAGTCAAGAAAAAAGCTAGGCAGGCCAATTCCGGAGTAAAGACTCAGGTAAACTAAGCAGAGAAAACAAAAGAAAGCCAAGAAAGTCAAGCCAAGTGTTGCTGGAACACTAGACGTCTGCAACATGTCTGAGTCTGAGTCTGAGCACTCTGGTGAGACCTCAACCACAAAAGACCCTAAGGCCAAGATCACCCGTTCTTCCCGGGCTGGGCTGCAGTTCTCTGTCAGTCGCATAGAGAGATTGCTCCGCAAAGGACAATTTGCAGACCGCATTGGAGCTGGAGCCCCAGTATATATGGCCGCGGTGCTTCAATAAGTGACTCATGAGATTGTGGATATTGCTGGGGAAGTCGCTGCACGCAGCAAGAAGCGTCGGATTTCCCCACGGCACTTGCAGCTGGCCATTCACAGCAACTCAGAGCTCAAGAAACTGCTGGGAGGTGTCACCATCTCTCAGGGCGGAGTCCTGCACGTAAATCAGCCTGTGGTTTTACCTTCCAAGAAGAGAAATGGCAGGAGAGCCATCAAGAGAAGGATTGCCCCTGCTCCTGTCCCTGTTAAGTGCGAACAGAGCAAAGGGGAGCCTGCCACCCCAGATTTGGGAGAAATGACATTCACTTGATTGCAAGGCTCTTTTCACATGCATCAGTCTGGTCTAATAAAAGCAGTTAAAATGCCTGGGGTTCTTTTGTGAATTAATTTCCTCTTTTACTATCCTACAATTTTAAGGGATCATTCAGTTGGTCAGGTAGCTGCATTGATAATATGGTATAAAAGCCTAGAAAGATAGAACTCAATCATTTCATTAAAAAATTTACACCAGAAATTGTCTAAATGGTGTCAAGTATCAGAGGGGTAGCCGTGTTAGTCTGGATCTGTAAAAAGCGACAAAGAGTCCTGTGGCACCTTAGAGACCAACAGACGTATTGGAGCATAAATGTCTACATCGTGTAGATTCTGGGAGGTGGTTTCTGTGTTTTTTTCAGGCATTTCCCCAATAGATTGAAGATTAGGAACATTTTTCCCATAGTGAAGTTGATGTGTATTGCATGTTTTGTGAAAACAGAAAACAGAACAAACTCATGACAGAAAAATGTAATCCATTAGACATGAGGGATAAAGCCTATGGGCCTGGTTTTTCTTTTGGTTTTGTTTGTTTTGTTTTGTTATTTTTTAGTTACCCCATTATAAAACCATTGACTCGTTTAGAGTAATATCAGATTTATACAGTATAAGTGATACTAGAATCAGGCTTTCGGAAATGATTAAATACCTGGAGGGGTTCACATAAACTTTGATCACCTTTTTAAAGGGAAAACATTACCCACTTGCCAGCACACAGGTACACAGGGCGACTTACAAGTAAAAGAGAGCCATCTGCAGACGATTGTCCTGGTTAATGGGAGTCATCAAGATTCCAAACCACCACTAATGGCCCAGACTTTGCATAATTACAATAGGCCCTCAGAGTTATATTTCATATTTCTAGTTTCAGAGACATGACTGGTACATTTCTACAAATAGGATGATCGCACTCAGTAGATTATAAGCTTTGTAATGATACCTTACAAGAGACCTTTTGCATGAAGCATATTCCAGTTACATTATATTTAACTCATTAGCATATTTTCATAAAATCATATAGAGTGCAACATCACACAATGGATTTGGCCTGATGTGAGGGGTTCTCTCCAGGTGCTGTTTTTAAACCGGTCGCAGAAAATAGCTCACGAACAAGAGACGCGGCTAATCAAACCTGAGAGTGACACATGGTGAACACTTGGGTTTCTGGAATGGCAAAGAACCCTTCCCATGGGCTTGGGTGCCATGAGGGTTCTCTAAGAGACGGGAAGCATCACCAAGTTAAGGGCTCCAGAGAAACTGGCCAATAGTTTCAAACTTTAGGATGCCTGAATTTCAGCCCCTAAACCCACTTTGAAGCAACTAACTAAAAGTGACCTGATTTCCATAGGTGCTGAGCACTCAAAACTCCTAGTGAAATCAACAGGAGCTGTGAGTGCTCAGCTCCTCTTCAAATCAGGCCACTTATAAGTTATTTAGGTGCCTAATGTAAGGCAGCTACTTTTCAAAATGTAACCAAAGCCTATTTCATGCCGTTACCGGATGAGTTTTGCTAATAGCAGATATGACTGACTAAAAATCCAACACAAACGGTGAATGAATGGGAATGATGTCATAAAAGGATGACATATCCCCTCTGGCTTGGGTAACAAATGAAGTAGCTGCCCATTGGTTCTCAGACAACCAATCAGAAAGTATCTTTTCTCTGTCTGCACTGAGGTTAGAAAAGGCGACAGGCTCAGACAGGGTCAGCATACTACTGTGGTGATTTCAAGAGGTGGCTTAGCCAAGCCACACTTTGTCAGGCCAGTCATAATCAGGCCAGACCAGGAAGAAATCAAAGAAGGCAAAATAAGAGAGAGAAAACCAAGTGAACAGAGCCAGGAACAGAAGGAAAGAGAGTCAGGCAAGCCAAGCAAAGAAAGACACAGGCAAGTGGAGCCAAGCAAGGAAACATCCACTGAAGCCAAGCAAGTCAAGAAAAAAGCTAGGCAGGCCAATTCCGGAGTAAAGACTCAGGTAAACTAAGCAGAGAAAACAAAAGAAAGCCAAGAAAGTCAAGCCAAGTGTTGCTGGAACACTAGACGTCTGCAACATGTCTGAGTCTGAGTCTGAGCACTCTGGTGAGACCTCAACCACAAAAGACCCTAAGGCCAAGATCACCCGTTCTTCCCGGGCTGGGCTGCAGTTCTCTGTCAGTCGCATAGAGAGATTGCTCCGCAAAGGACAATTTGCAGACCGTATTGGAGCTGGAGCCCCAGTATATATGGCCGCGGTGCTTCAATAAGTGACTCATGAGATTGTGGATATTGCTGGGGAAGTCGCTGCACGCAGCAAGAAGCGTCGGATTTCCCCACGGCACTTGCAGCTGGCCATTCACAGCAACTCAGAGCTCAAGAAACTGCTGGGAGGTGTCACCATCTCTCAGGGCGGAGTCCTGCACGTAAATCAGCCTGTGGTTTTACCTTCCAAGAAGAGAAATGGCAGGAGAGCCATCAAGAGAAGGATTGCCCCTGCTCCTGTCCCTGTTAAGTGCGAACAGAGCAAAGGGGAGCCTGCCACCCCAGATTTGGGAGAAATGACATTCACTTGATTGCAAGGCTCTTTTCACATGCATCAGTCTGGTCTAATAAAAGCAGTTAAAATGCCTGGGGTTCTTTTGTGAATTAATTTCCTCTTTTACTATCCTACAATTTTAAGGGATCATTCAGTTGGTCAGGTAGCTGCATTGATAATATGGTATAAAAGCCTAGAAAGATAGAACTCAATCATTTCATTAAAAAATTTACACCAGAAATTGTCTAAATGGTGTCAAGTATCAGAGGGGTAGCCGTGTTAGTCTGGATCTGTAAAAAGCGACAAAGAGTCCTGTGGCACCTTAGAGACCAACAGACGTATTGGAGCATAAATGTCTACATCGTGTAGATTCTGGGAGGTGGTTTCTGTGTTTTTTTCAGGCATTTCCCCAATAGATTGAAGATTAGGAACATTTTTCCCATAGTGAAGTTGATGTGTATTGCATGTTTTGTGAAAACAGAAAACAGAACAAACTCATGACAGAAAAATGTAATCCATTAGACATGAGGGATAAAGCCTATGGGCCTGGTTTTTCTTTTGGTTTTGTTTGTTTTGTTTTGTTATTTTTTAGTTACCCCATTATAAAACCATTGACTCGTTTAGAGTAATATCAGATTTATACAGTATAAGTGATACTAGAATCAGGCTTTCGGAAATGATTAAATACCTGGAGGGGTTCACATAAACTTTGATCACCTTTTTAAAGGGAAAACATTACCCACTTGCCAGCACACAGGTACACAGGGCGACTTACAAGTAAAAGAGAGCCATCTGCAGACGATTGTCCTGGTTAATGGGAGTCATCAAGATTCCAAACCACCACTAATGGCCCAGACTTTGCATAATTACAATAGGCCCTCAGAGTTATATTTCATATTTCTAGTTTCAGAGACATGAGTGGTACATTTCTACAAATAGGATGATCGCACTCAGTAGATTATAAGCTTTGTAATGATACCTTACAAGAGACCTTTTGCATGAAGCATATTCCAGTTACATTATATTTAACTCATTAGCATATTTTCATAAAATCATATAGAGTGCAACATCACACAATGGATTTGGCCTGATGTGAGGGGTTCTCTCCAGGTGCTGTTTTTAAACCGGTCGCAGAAAATAGCTCACGAACAAGAGACGCGGCTAATCAAACCTGAGAGTGACACATGGTGAACACTTGGGTTTCTGGAATGGCAAAGAACCCTTCCCATGGGCTTGGGTGCCATGAGGGTTCTCTAAGAGACGGGAAGCATCACCAAGTTAAGGGCTCCAGAGAAACTGGCCAATAGTTTCAAACTTTAGGATGCCTGAATTTCAGCCCCTAAACCCACTTTGAAGCAACTAACTAAAAGTGACCTGATTTCCATAGGTGCTGAGCACTCAAAACTCCTAGTGAAATCAACAGGAGCTGTGAGTGCTCAGCTCCTCTTCAAATCAGGCCACTTATAAGTTATTTAGGTGCCTAATGTAAGGCAGCTACTTTTCAAAATGTAACCAAAGCCTATTTCATGCCGTTACCGGATGAGTTTTGCTAATAGCAGATATGACTGACTAAAAATCCAACACAAACGGTGAATGAATGGGAATGATGTCATAAAAGGATGACATATCCCCTCTGGCTTGGGTAACAAATGAAGTAGCTGCCCATTGGTTCTCAGACAACCAATCAGAAAGTATCTTTTCTCTGTCTGCACTGAGGTTAGAAAAGGCGGCAGGCTCAGACAGGGTCAGCATACTACTGTGGTGATTTCAAGAGGTGGCTTAGCCAAGCCACACTTTGTCAGGCCAGTCATAATCAGGCCAGACCAGGAAGAAATCAAAGAAGGCAAAATAAGAGAGAGAAAACCAAGTGAACAGAGCCAGGAACAGAAGGAAAGAGAGTCAGGCAAGCCAAGCAAAGAAAGACACAGGCAAGTGGAGCCAAGCAAGGAAACATCCACTGAAGCCAAGCAAGTCAAGAAAAAAGCTAGGCAGGCCAATTCCGGAGTAAAGACTCAGGTAAACTAAGCAGAGAAAACAAAAGAAAGCCAAGAAAGTCAAGCCAAGTGTTGCTGGAACACTAGACGTCTGCAACATGTCTGAGTCTGAGTCTGAGCACTCTGGTGAGACCTCAACCACAAAAGACCCTAAGGCCAAGATCACCCGTTCTTCCCGGGCTGGGCTGCAGTTCTCTGTCAGTCGCATAGACAGATTGCTCCGCAAAGGACAATTTGCAGACCGTATTGGAGCTGGAGCCCCAGTATATATGGCCGCGGTGCTTCAATAAGTGACTCATGAGATTGTGGATATTGCTGGGGAAGTCGCTGCACGCAGCAAGAAGCGTCGGATTTCCCCACGGCACTTGCAGCTGGCCATTCACAGCAACTCAGAGCTCAAGAAACTGCTGGGAGGTGTCACCATCTCTCAGGGCGGAGTCCTGCACGTAAATCAGCCTGTGGTTTTACCTTCCAAGAAGAGAAATGGCAGGAGAGCCATCAAGAGAAGGATTGCCCCTGCTCCTGTCCCTGTTAAGTGCGAACAGAGCAAAGGGGAGCCTGCCACCCCAGATTTGGGAGAAATGACATTCACTTGATTGCAAGGCTCTTTTCACATGCATCAGTCTGGTCTAATAAAAGCAGTTAAAATGCCTGGGGTTCTTTTGTGAATTAATTTCCTCTTTTACTATCCTACAATTTTAAGGGATCATTCAGTTGGTCAGGTAGCTGCATTGATAATATGGTATAAAAGCCTAGAAAGATAGAACTCAATCATTTCATTAAAAAATTTACACCAGAAATTGTCTAAATGGTGTCAAGTATCAGAGGGGTAGCCGTGTTAGTCTGGATCTGTAAAAAGCGACAAAGGGTCCTGTGGCACCTTAGAGACCAACAGACGTATTGGAGCATAAATGTCTACATCGTGTAGATTCTGGGAGGTGGTTTCTGTGTTTTTTTCAGGCAT
>NW_027053585.1:0-26000 GCF_011386835.1 Chrysemys picta bellii
TAGCAAACCAAGTTTGCTAGTCTCTAAGGGGCCACAGGTCTCTGACACAAGGCACTGCATCTCTAGCAAACCAAGTTTGCTAGTCTCTAAGGGGCCACAGGTCTCTGACACCAGGCACTGCATCTCTAGCAAACCAGGTTTGCTAGTCTCTAAGGGGCCACAGGGGCCTCTGACACCAGGCACTGCATCTCTAGCAAACCAGGTTTGCTAGTCTCTAAGGGGCCACAGGGGCCTCTGACAATAGGCACTGCATCTCTAGCAAACCAGGTTCGCTAGTCTCTAAGGGGCCACAGGGGCCTCTGACACCAGGCACTGCATCTCTAGCAAACCAGGTTCGCTAGTCTCTAAGGGGCCACAGGGGCCTGTGACACCAGGCACTGCATCGCTAGCAAACCAGGTTCGCTAGTCTCTAAGGGGCCACAGGGGCCTGTGACACCAGGCACTGCATCGCTAGCAAACCAGGTTCGCTAGTCTCTAAGGGGCCACAGGCCTCTGACACCAGGCACTGCATCGCTAGCAAACCAGGTTCGCTAGTCTCTAAGGGGCCACAGGGGCCTGTGACACCAGGCACTGCATCGCTAGCAAACCAGGTTCGCTAGTCTCTAAGGGGCCACAGGGGCCTCTGACACCAGGCACTGCATCGCTAGCAAACCAGGTTCGCTAGTCTCTAAGGGGCCACAGGCCTCTGACACCAGGCACTGCATCGCTAGCAAACCAGGTTCGCTAGTCTCTAAGGGGCCACAGGCCTCTGACACCAGGCACTGCATCGCTAGCAAACCAGGTTCGCTAGTCTCTAAGGGTCCACAGGCCTCTGACACCAGGCACTGCATCGCTAGCAAACCAGGTTCGCTAGTCTCTAAGGGGCCACAGGCCTCTGACACCAGGCACTGCAACGCTAGCAAACCAGGTTCGCTAGTCTCTAAGGGGCCACAGGCCTCTGACACCAGGCACTGCAACGCTAGCAAACCAGGTTCGCTAGTCTCTAAGGGGCCACAGGCCTCTGACACCAGGCACTGCATCGCTAGCAAACCAGGTTCGCTAGTCTCTAAGGGGCCACAGGCCTCTGACACCAGGCACTGCATCGCTAGCAAACCAGGTTCGCTAGTCTCTAAGGGGCCACAGGCCTCTGACACCAGGCACTGCATCGCTAGCAAACCAGGTTCGCTAGTCTCTAAGGGGCCACAGGCCTCTGACACCAGGCACTGCATCGCTAGCAAACCAGGTTCGCTAGTCTCTAAGGGGCCACAGGCCTCTGACACCAGGCACTGCATCGCTAGCAAACCAGGTTCGCTAGTCTCTAAGGGGCCACAGGCCTCTGACACCAGGCACTGCATCGCTAGCAAACCAGGTTCGCTAGTCTCTAAGGGGCCACAGGCCTCTGACACCAGGCACTGCATCGCTAGCAAACCAGGTTCGCTAGTCTCTAAGGGGCCACAGGCCTCTGACACCAGGCACTGCATCGCTAGCAAACCAGGTTCGCTAGTCTCTAAGGGGCCACAGGCCTCTGACACCAGGCACTGCATCTCTAGCAAACCAGGTTTGCTAGTCTCTAAGGGGCCACAGGGGCCTGACACCAGGCACTGCATCTCTAGCAAACCAGGTTTGCTAGTCTCTAAGGGGCCACAGGGGCCTGACACCAGGCACTGCATCTCTAGCAAACCAGGTTTGCTAGTCTCTAAGGGGCCACAGGGGCCTGACACCAGGCACTGCATCTCTAGCAAACCAGGTTTGCTAGTCTCTAAGGGGCCACAGGCCTGTGACACCAGGCACTGCATCTCTAGCAAACCAGGTTTGCTAGTCTCTAAGGGGCCACAGGGGCCTGACACCAGGCACTGCATCTCTAGCAAACCAGGTTTGCTAGTCTCTAAGGGGCCACAGGGGCCTGACACCAGGCACTGCATCTCTAGCAAACCAGGTTTGCTAGTCTCTAAGGGGCCACAGGGGCCTGACACCAGGCACTGCATCTCTAGCAAACCAGGTTTGCTAGTCTCTAAGGGGCCACAGGGGCCTGACACCAGGCACTGCATCTCTAGCAAACCAGGTTTGCTAGTCTCTAAGGGGCCACAGGGGCCTGACACCAGGCACTGCATCTCTAGCAAACCAGGTTTGCTAGTCTCTAAGGGGCCACAGGGGCCTGACACCAGGCACTGCATCTCTAGCAAACCAGGTTTGCTAGTCTCTAAGGGGCCACAGGGGCCTGACACCAGGCACTGCATCTCTAGCAAACCAGGTTTGCTAGTCTCTAAGGGGCCACAGGGGCCTGACACCAGGCACTGCATCTCTAGCAAACCAGGTTTGCTAGTCTCTAAGGGGCCACAGGCCTCTGACACCAGGCACTGCATCTCTAGCAAACCAGGTTTGCTAGTCTCTAAGGGGCCACAGGCCTCTGACACCAGGCACTGCATCTCTAGCAAACCAGGTTTGCTAGTCTCTAAGTGGCCACAGGCCTCTGACACCAGGCACTGCATCTCTAGCAAACCAGGTTTGCTAGTCTCTAAGGGGCCACAGGCCTCTGACACCAGGCACTGCATCTCTAGCAAACCAGGTTTGCTAGTCTCTAAGGGGCCACAGGCCTCTGACACCAGGCACTGCATCTCTAGCAAACCAGGTTTGCTAGTCTCTAAGGGGCCACAGGCCTCTGACACCAGGCACTGCATCTCTAGCAAACCAGGTTTGCTAGTCTCTAAGGGGCCACAGGCCTCTGACACCAGGCACTGCATCTCTAGCAAACCAGGTTTGCTAGTCTCTAAGGGGCCACAGGCCTCTGACACCAGGCACTGCATCTCTAGCAAACCAGGTTTGCTAGTCTCTAAGGGGCCACAGGCCTCTGACACCAGGCACTGCATCTCTAGCAAACCAGGTTTGCTAGTCTCTAAGGGGCCACAGGCCTCTGACACCAGGCACTGCATCTCTAGCAAACCAGGTTTGCTAGTCTCTAAGGGGCCACAGGCCTCTGACACCAGGCACTGCATCTCTAGCAAACCAGGTTTGCTAGTCTCTAAGGGGCCACAGGGGCCTGACACCAGGCACTGCATCTCTAGCAAACCAGGTTTGCTAGTCTCTAAGGGGCCACAGGGGCCTGACACCAGGCACTGCATCTCTAGCAAACCAGGTTTGCTAGTCTCTAAGGGGCCACAGGCCTCTGACACCAGGCACTGCATCTCTAGCAAACCAGGTTTGCTAGTCTCTAAGGGGCCACAGGCCTCTGACACCAGGCACTGCATCTCTAGCAAACCAGGTTTGCTAGTCTCTAAGGGGCCACAGGGGCCTGACACCAGGCACTGCATCTCTAGCAAACCAGGTTTGCTAGTCTCTAAGGGGCCACAGGGGCCTGACACCAGGCACTGCATCTCTAGCAAACCAGGTTTGCTAGTCTCTAAGGGGCCACAGGGGCCTGACACCAGGCACTGCATCTCTAGCAAACCAGGTTTGCTAGTCTCTAAGGGGCCACAGGGGCCTGACACCAGGCACTGCATCTCTAGCAAACCAGGTTTGCTAGTCTCTAAGGGGCCACAGGGGCCTGACACCAGGCACTGCATCTCTAGCAAACCAAGTTTGCTAGTCTCTAAGGGGCCACAGGGGCCTGACACCACGCACTGCATCTCTAGCAAACCAGGTTTGCTAGTCTCTAAGGGGCCACAGGGGCCTGACACCAGGCACTGCATCTCTAGCAAACCAGGTTTGCTAGTCTCTAAGGGGCCACAGGCCTGTGACACCAGGCACTGCATCTCTAGCAAACCAGGTTTGCTAGTCTCTAAGGGGCCACAGGTCTGTGACACCAGGCACTGCATCTCTAGCAAACCAAGTTTGCTAGTCTCTAAGGGGCCACAGGTCTGTGACACCAGGCACTGCATCTCTAGCAAACCAAGTTTGCTAGTCTCTAAGGGGCCACAGGGGCCTGACACCAGGCACTGCATCTCTAGCAAACCAAGTTTGCTAGTCTCTAAGGGGCCACAGGGGCCTGACACCAGGCACTGCATCTCTAGCAAACCAGGTTTGCTAGTCTCTAAGGGGCCACAGGGGCCTGACACCAGGCACTGCATCTCTAGCAAACCAGGTTTGCTAGTCTCTAAGGGGCCACAGGGGCCTGACACCAGGCACTGCATCTCTAGCAAACCAGGTTTGCTAGTCTCTAAGGGGCCACAGGGGCCTGACACCAGGCACTGCATCTCTAGCAAACCAGGTTTGCTAGTCTCTAAGGGGCCACAGGGGCCTGACACCAGGCACTGCATCTCTAGCAAACCAGGTTTGCTAGTCTCTAAGGGGCCACAGGGGCCTGACACCAGGCACTGCATCTCTAGCAAACCAGGTTTGCTAGTCTCTAAGGGGCCACAGGGGCCTGACACCAGGCACTGCATCTCTAGCAAACCAGGTTTGCTAGTCTCTAAGGGGCCACAGGGGCCTGACACCAGGCACTGCATCTCTAGCAAACCAGGTTTGCTAGTCTCTAAGGGGCCACAGGTCTCTGACACCAGGCACTGCATCTCTAGCAAACCAGGTTTGCTAGTCTCTAAGGGGCCACAGGTCTCTGACACCAGGCACTGCATCTCTAGCAAACCAGGTTTGCTAGTCTCTAAGGGGCCACAGGTCTGTGACAACAGGCACTGCATCTCTAGCAAACCAGGTTTGCTAGTCTCTAAGGGGCCACAGGTCTGTGACACCAGGCACTGCATCTCTAGCAAACCAGGTTTGCTAGTCTCTAAGGGGCCACAGGCCTCTGACACAAGGCACTGCATCGCTAGCAAACCAGGTTTGCTAGTCTCTAAGGGGCCACAGGTCTCTGACACAAGGCACTGCATCGCTAGCAAACCAGGTTTGCTAGTCTCTAAGGGGCCACAGGCCTCTGACACCAGGCACTGCATCGCTAGCAAACCAGGTTTGCTAATCTCTAAGGGGCCACAGGCCTCTGACACCAGGCACTGCATCTCTAGCAAACCAGGTTTGCTAGTCTCTAAGGGGCCACAGGGGCCTGACACCAGGCACTGCATCTCTAGCAAACCAGGTTTGCTAGTCTCTAAGGGGACACAGGGGCCTGACACCAGGCACTGCATCTCTAGCAAACCAGGTTTGCTAGTCTCTAAGGGGCCACAGGCCTGACACCAGGCACTGCATCTCTAGCAAACCAGGTTTGCTAGTCTCTAAGGGGCCACAGGCCTGACACCAGGCACTGCATCTCTAGCAAACCAGGTTTGCTAGTCTCTAAGGGGCCACAGGCCTGACACCAGGCACTGCATCTCTAGCAAACCAGGTTTGCTAGTCTCTAAGGGGCCACAGGCCTCTGACACCAGGCACTGCATCGCTAGCAAACCAAGTTTGCTAGTCTCTAAGGGGCCACAGGCCTCTGACACCAGGCACTGCATCTCTAGCAAACCAGGTTTGCTAGTCTCTAAGGGGCCACAGGCCTCTGACACCAGGCACTGCATCGCTAGCAAACCAAGTTTGCTAGTCTCTAAGGGGCCACAGGCCTGTGACACCAGGCACTGCATCGCTAGCAAACCAAGTTTGCTAGTCCCTAAGGGGCCACAGGCCTCTGACACCAGGCACTGCATCGCTAGCAAACCAAGTTTGCTAGTCTCTAAGGGGCCACAGGCCTGTGACACCAGGCACTGCATCTCTAGCAAACCAAGTTTGCTAGTCTCTAAGGGGCCACAGGTCTGTGACACCAGGCACTGCAACGCTAGCAAACCAAGTTTGCTAGTCTCTAAGGGGCCACAGGTCTGTGACACCAGGCACTGCATCTCTAGCAAACCAAGTTTGCTAGTCTCTAAGGGGCCACAGGTCTGTGACACCAGGCACTGCATCTCTAGCAAACCAACTTTGCTAGTCTCTAAGGGGCCACAGGTCTGTGACACCAGGCACTGCATCTCTAGCAAACCAAGTTTGCTAGTCTCTAAGGGGCCACAGGCCTCTGACACCAGGCACTGCATCTCTAACAAACCAGGTTTGCTAGTCTCTAAGGGGCCACAGGCCTCTGACACCAGGCACTGCATCTCTAGCAAACCAGGTTTGCTAGTCTCTAAGGGGCCACAGGGGCCTGACACCAGGCACTGCATCTCTAGCAAACCAGGTTTGCTAGTCTCTAAGGGGCCACAGGGGCCTGACACCAGGCACTGCATCTCTAGCAAACCAGGTTTGCTAGTCTCTAAGGGGCCACAGGGGCCTGACACCAGGCACTGCATCTCTAGCAAACCAGGTTTGCTAGTCTCTAAGGGGCCACAGGGGCCTGACACCAGGCACTGCATCTCTAGCAAACCAGGTTTGCTAGTCTCTAAGGGGCCACAGGGGCCTGACACCAGGCACTGCATCTCTAGCAAACCAGGTTTGCTAGTCTCTAAGGGGCCACAGGGGCCTGACACCAGGCACTGCATCTCTAGCAAACCAGGTTTGCTAGTCTCTAAGGGGCCACAGGGGCCTGTGACACCAGGCACTGCATCTCTAGCAAACCAGGTTTGCTAGTCTCTAAGGGGCCACAGGGGCCTGTGACACCAGGCACTGCATCTCTAGCAAACCAGGTTTGCTAGTCTCTAAGGGGCCACAGGGGCCTGTGACACCAGGCACTGCATCTCTAGCAAACCAGGTTTGCTAGTCTCTAAGGGGCCACAGGGGCCTGTGACACCAGGCACTGCATCTCTAGCAAACCAGGTTTGCTAGTCTCTAAGGGGCCACAGGCCTGTGACACCAGGCACTGCATCTGTAGCAAACCAAGTTTGCTAGTCTCTAAGGGGCCACAGGTCTGTGACACCAGGCACTGCAACGCTAGCAAACCAAGTTTGCTAGTCTCTAAGGGGCCACAGGGGCCTGACACCAGGCACTGCATCTCTAGCAAACCAGGTTTGCTAGTCTCTAAGGGGCCACAGGGGCCTGACACCAGGCACTGCATCTCTAGCAAACCAGGTTTGCTAGTCTCTAAGGGGCCACAGGGGCCTGACACCAGGCACTGCATCTCTAGCAAACCAGGTTTGCTAGTCTCTAAGGGGCCACAGGGGCCTGACACCAGGCACTGCATCTCTAGCAAACCAAGTTTGCTAGTCTCTAAGGGGCCACAGGGGCCTGACACCACGCACTGCATCTCTAGCAAACCAGGTTTGCTAGTCTCTAAGGGGCCACAGGGGCCTGACACCAGGCACTGCATCTCTAGCAAACCAGGTTTGCTAGTCTCTAAGGGGCCACAGGCCTGTGACACCAGGCACTGCATCTCTAGCAAACCAGGTTTGCTAGTCTCTAAGGGGCCACAGGTCTGTGACACCAGGCACTGCATCTCTAGCAAACCAAGTTTGCTAGTCTCTAAGGGGCCACAGGTCTGTGACACCAGGCACTGCATCTCTAGCAAACCAAGTTTGCTAGTCTCTAAGGGGCCACAGGGGCCTGACACCAGGCACTGCATCTCTAGCAAACCAAGTTTGCTAGTCTCTAAGGGGCCACAGGGGCCTGACACCAGGCACTGCATCTCTAGCAAACCAGGTTTGCTAGTCTCTAAGGGGCCACAGGGGCCTGACACCAGGCACTGCATCTCTAGCAAACCAGGTTTGCTAGTCTCTAAGGGGCCACAGGGGCCTGACACCAGGCACTGCATCTCTAGCAAACCAGGTTTGCTAGTCTCTAAGGGGCCACAGGGGCCTGACACCAGGCACTGCATCTCTAGCAAACCAGGTTTGCTAGTCTCTAAGGGGCCACAGGGGCCTGACACCAGGCACTGCATCTCTAGCAAACCAGGTTTGCTAGTCTCTAAGGGGCCACAGGGGCCTGACACCAGGCACTGCATCTCTAGCAAACCAGGTTTGCTAGTCTCTAAGGGGCCACAGGGGCCTGACACCAGGCACTGCATCTCTAGCAAACCAGGTTTGCTAGTCTCTAAGGGGCCACAGGTCTCTGACACCAGGCACTGCATCTCTAGCAAACCAGGTTTGCTAGTCTCTAAGGGGCCACAGGTCTCTGACACCAGGCACTGCATCTCTAGCAAACCAGGTTTGCTAGTCTCTAAGGGGCCACAGGTCTGTGACACCAGGCACTGCATCTCTAGCAAACCAGGTTTGCTAGTCTCTAAGGGGCCACAGGTCTGTGACACCAGGCACTGCATCTCTAGCAAACCAGGTTTGCTAGTCTCTAAGGGGCCACAGGTCTCTGACACAAGGCACTGCATCGCTAGCAAACCAGGTTTGCTAGTCTCTAAGGGGCCACAGGTCTCTGACACAAGGCACTGCATCGCTAGCAAACCAGGTTTGCTAGTCTCTAAGGGGCCACAGGCCTCTGACACCAGGCACTGCATCGCTAGCAAACCAGGTTTGCTAATCTCTAAGGGGCCACAGGCCTCTGACACCAGGCACTGCATCTCTAGCAAACCAGGTTTGCTAGTCTCTAAGGGGCCACAGGGGCCTGACACCAGGCACTGCATCTCTAGCAAACCAGGTTTGCTAGTCTCTAAGGGGACACAGGGGCCTGACACCAGGCACTGCATCTCTAGCAAACCAGGTTTGCTAGTCTCTAAGGGGCCACAGGCCTGACACCAGGCACTGCATCTCTAGCAAACCAGGTTTGCTAGTCTCTAAGGGGCCACAGGCCTGACACCAGGCACTGCATCTCTAGCAAACCAGGTTTGCTAGTCTCTAAGGGGCCACAGGCCTGACACCAGGCACTGCATCTCTAGCAAACCAGGTTTGCTAGTCTCTAAGGGGCCACAGGCCTCTGACACCAGGCACTGCATCGCTAGCAAACCAAGTTTGCTAGTCTCTAAGGGGCCACAGGCCTCTGACACCAGGCACTGCATCTCTAGCAAACCAGGTTTGCTAGTCTCTAAGGGGCCACAGGCCTCTGACACCAGGCACTGCATCGCTAGCAAACCAAGTTTGCTAGTCTCTAAGGGGCCACAGGCCTGTGACACCAGGCACTGCATCGCTAGCAAACCAAGTTTGCTAGTCCCTAAGGGGCCACAGGCCTCTGACACCAGGCACTGCATCGCTAGCAAACCAAGTTTGCTAGTCTCTAAGGGGCCACAGGCCTGTGACACCAGGCACTGCATCTCTAGCAAACCAAGTTTGCTAGTCTCTAAGGGGCCACAGGTCTGTGACACCAGGCACTGCAACGCTAGCAAACCAAGTTTGCTAGTCTCTAAGGGGCCACAGGTCTGTGACACCAGGCACTGCATCTCTAGCAAACCAAGTTTGCTAGTCTCTAAGGGGCCACAGGTCTGTGACACCAGGCACTGCATCTCTAGCAAACCAACTTTGCTAGTCTCTAAGGGGCCACAGGTCTGTGACACCAGGCACTGCATCTCTAGCAAACCAAGTTTGCTAGTCTCTAAGGGGCCACAGGCCTCTGACACCAGGCACTGCATCTCTAACAAACCAGGTTTGCTAGTCTCTAAGGGGCCACAGGCCTCTGACACCAGGCACTGCATCTCTAGCAAACCAGGTTTGCTAGTCTCTAAGGGGCCACAGGGGCCTGACACCAGGCACTGCATCTCTAGCAAACCAGGTTTGCTAGTCTCTAAGGGGCCACAGGGGCCTGACACCAGGCACTGCATCTCTAGCAAACCAGGTTTGCTAGTCTCTAAGGGGCCACAGGGGCCTGACACCAGGCACTGCATCTCTAGCAAACCAGGTTTGCTAGTCTCTAAGGGGCCACAGGGGCCTGACACCAGGCACTGCATCTCTAGCAAACCAGGTTTGCTAGTCTCTAAGGGGCCACAGGGGCCTGACACCAGGCACTGCATCTCTAGCAAACCAGGTTTGCTAGTCTCTAAGGGGCCACAGGGGCCTGACACCAGGCACTGCATCTCTAGCAAACCAGGTTTGCTAGTCTCTAAGGGGCCACAGGGGCCTGTGACACCAGGCACTGCATCTCTAGCAAACCAGGTTTGCTAGTCTCTAAGGGGCCACAGGGGCCTGTGACACCAGGCACTGCATCTCTAGCAAACCAGGTTTGCTAGTCTCTAAGGGGCCACAGGGGCCTGTGACACCAGGCACTGCATCTCTAGCAAACCAGGTTTGCTAGTCTCTAAGGGGCCACAGGGGCCTGTGACACCAGGCACTGCATCTCTAGCAAACCAGGTTTGCTAGTCTCTAAGGGGCCACAGGCCTGTGACACCAGGCACTGCATCTGTAGCAAACCAAGTTTGCTAGTCTCTAAGGGGCCACAGGTCTGTGACACCAGGCACTGCAACGCTAGCAAACCAAGTTTGCTAGTCTCTAAGGGGCCACAGGTCTGTGACACCAGGCACTGCATCTCTAGCAAACCAAGTTTGCTAGTCTCTAAGGGGCCACAGGCCTCTGACACCAGGCACTGCATCGCTAGCAAACCAGGTTCGCTAGTCTCTAAGGGGCCACAGGCCTCTGACACCAGGCACTGCATCGCTAGCAAACCAGGTTCGCTAGTCTCTAAGGGGCCACAGGCCTCTGACACCAGGCACTGCATCGCTAGCAAACCAGGTTCGCTAGTCTCTAAGGGGCCACAGGCCTCTGACACCAGGCACTGCATCGCTAGCAAACCAGGTTCGCTAGTCTCTAAGGGGCCACAGGCCTCTGACACCAGGCACTGCATCGCTAGCAAACCAGGTTCGCTAGTCTCTAAGGGGCCACAGGGGCCTGACACCAGGCACTGCATCGCTAGCAAACCAGGTTCGCTAGTCTCTAAGGGGCCACAGGGGCCTGACACCAGGCACTGCATCGCTAGCAAACCAGGTTCGCTAGTCTCTAAGGGGCCACAGGGGCCTGACACCAGGCACTGCATCGCTAGCAAACCAGGTTCGCTAGTCTCTAAGCGGCCACAGGGGCCTGACACCAGGCACTGCATCGCTAGCAAACCAGGTTCGCTAGTCTCTAAGGGGCCACAGGGGCCTGACACCAGGCACTGCATCTCTAGCAAACCAGGTTCGCTAGTCTCTAAGGGGCCACAGGGGCCTGACACCAGGCACTGCATCTCTAGCAAACCAGGTTCGCTAGTCTCTAAGGGGCCACAGGGGCCTGACACCAGGCACTGCATCTCTAGCAAACCAGGTTCGCTAGTCTCTAAGGGGCCACAGGGGCCTGACACCAGGCACTGCATCTCTAGCAAACCAGGTTCGCTAGTCTCTAAGGGGCCACAGGGGCCTGACACCAGGCACTGCATCTCTAGCAAACCAGGTTTGCTAGTCTCTAAGGGGCCACAGGGGCCTGTGACACCAGGCACTGCATCTCTAGCAAACCAGGTTTGCTAGTCTCTAAGGGGCCACAGGGGCCTGTGACACCAGGCACTGCATCTCTAGCAAACCAGGTTTGCTAGTCTCTAAGGGGCCACAGGGGCCTGTGACACCAGGCACTGCATCTCTAGCAAACCAGGTTTGCTAGTCTCTAAGGGGCCACAGGGGCCTGTGACACCAGGCACTGCATCTCTAGCAAACCAGGTTTGCTAGTCTCTAAGGGGCCACAGGGGCCTGTGACACCAGGCACTGCATCTCTAGCAAACCAGGTTTGCTAGTCTCTAAGGGGCCACAGGGGCCTCTGACACCAGGCACTGCATCTCTAGCAAACCAGGTTTGCTAGTCTCTAAGGGGCCACAGGCCTCTGACACCAGGCACTGCATCTCTAGCAAACCAGGTTTGCTAGTCTCTAAGGGGCCACAGGGGCCTGACACCAGGCACTGCATCTCTAGCAAACCAGGTTTGCTAGTCTCTAAGGGGCCACAGGGGCCTGACACCAGGCACTGCATCTCTAGCAAACCAGGTTTGCTAGTCTCTAAGGGGCCACAGGGGCCTGACACCAGGCACTGCATCTCTAGCAAACCAGGTTTGCTAGTCTCTAAGGGGCCACAGGGGCCTGACACCAGGCACTGCATCTCTAGCAAACCAGGTTTGCTAGTCTCTAAGGGGCCACAGGGGCCTGACACCAGGCACTGCATCTCTAGCAAACCAGGTTTGCTAGTCTCTAAGGGGCCACAGGGGCCTGACACCAGGCACTGCATCTCTAGCAAACCAGGTTTGCTAGTCTCTAAGGGGCCACAGGGGCCTGTGACACCAGGCACTGCATCTCTAGCAAACCAGGTTTGCTAGTCTCTAAGGGGCCACAGGGGCCTGTGACACCAGGCACTGCATCTCTAGCAAACCAGGTTTGCTAGTCTCTAAGGGGCCACAGGGGCCTGTGACACCAGGCACTGCATCTCTAGCAAACCAGGTTTGCTAGTCTCTAAGGGGCCACAGGGGCCTGTGACACCAGGCACTGCATCTCTAGCAAACCAGGTTTGCTAGTCTCTAAGGGGCCACAGGCCTGTGACACCAGGCACTGCATCTGTAGCAAACCAAGTTTGCTAGTCTCTAAGGGGCCACAGGTCTGTGACACCAGGCACTGCAACGCTAGCAAACCAAGTTTGCTAGTCTCTAAGGGGCCACAGGTCTGTGACACCAGGCACTGCATCTCTAGCAAACCAAGTTTGCTAGTCTCTAAGGGGCCACAGGCCTCTGACACCAGGCACTGCATCGCTAGCAAACCAGGTTCGCTAGTCTCTAAGGGGCCACAGGCCTCTGACACCAGGCACTGCATCGCTAGCAAACCAGGTTCGCTAGTCTCTAAGGGGCCACAGGCCTCTGACACCAGGCACTGCATCGCTAGCAAACCAGGTTCGCTAGTCTCTAAGGGGCCACAGGCCTCTGACACCAGGCACTGCATCGCTAGCAAACCAGGTTCGCTAGTCTCTAAGGGGCCACAGGCCTCTGACACCAGGCACTGCATCGCTAGCAAACCAGGTTCGCTAGTCTCTAAGGGGCCACAGGGGCCTGACACCAGGCACTGCATCGCTAGCAAACCAGGTTCGCTAGTCTCTAAGGGGCCACAGGGGCCTGACACCAGGCACTGCATCGCTAGCAAACCAGGTTCGCTAGTCTCTAAGGGGCCACAGGGGCCTGACACCAGGCACTGCATCGCTAGCAAACCAGGTTCGCTAGTCTCTAAGCGGCCACAGGGGCCTGACACCAGGCACTGCATCGCTAGCAAACCAGGTTCGCTAGTCTCTAAGGGGCCACAGGGGCCTGACACCAGGCACTGCATCTCTAGCAAACCAGGTTCGCTAGTCTCTAAGGGGCCACAGGGGCCTGACACCAGGCACTGCATCTCTAGCAAACCAGGTTCGCTAGTCTCTAAGGGGCCACAGGGGCCTGACACCAGGCACTGCATCTCTAGCAAACCAGGTTCGCTAGTCTCTAAGGGGCCACAGGGGCCTGACACCAGGCACTGCATCTCTAGCAAACCAGGTTCGCTAGTCTCTAAGGGGCCACAGGGGCCTGACACCAGGCACTGCATCTCTAGCAAACCAGGTTTGCTAGTCTCTAAGGGGCCACAGGGGCCTGTGACACCAGGCACTGCATCTCTAGCAAACCAGGTTTGCTAGTCTCTAAGGGGCCACAGGGGCCTGTGACACCAGGCACTGCATCTCTAGCAAACCAGGTTTGCTAGTCTCTAAGGGGCCACAGGGGCCTGTGACACCAGGCACTGCATCTCTAGCAAACCAGGTTTGCTAGTCTCTAAGGGGCCACAGGGGCCTGTGACACCAGGCACTGCATCTCTAGCAAACCAGGTTTGCTAGTCTCTAAGGGGCCACAGGGGCCTGTGACACCAGGCACTGCATCTCTAGCAAACCAGGTTTGCTAGTCTCTAAGGGGCCACAGGGGCCTCTGACACCAGGCACTGCATCTCTAGCAAACCAGGTTTGCTAGTCTCTAAGGGGCCACAGGCCTCTGACACCAGGCACTGCATCTCTAGCAAACCAGGTTTGCTAGTCTCTAAGGGGCCACAGGCCTCTGACACCAGGCACTGCATCTCTAGCAAACCAGGTTTGCTAGTCTCTAAGGGGCCACAGGCCTCTGACACCAGGCACTGCATCTCTAGCAAACCAGGTTTGCTAGTCTCTAAGGGGCCACAGGGGCCTGACACCAGGCACTGCATCTCTAGCAAACCAGGTTTGCTAGTCTCTAAGGGGCCACAGGGGCCTGTGACACCAGGCACTGCATCTCTAGCAAACCAGGTTTGCTAGTCTCTAAGGGGCCACAGGGGCCTGTGACACCAGGCACTGCATCTCTAGCAAACCAGGTTTGCTAGTCTCTAAGGGGCCACAGGGGCCTGTGACACCAGGCACTGCATCTCTAGCAAACCAGGTTTGCTAGTCTCTAAGGGGCCACAGGGGCCTGTGACACCAGGCACTGCATCTCTAGCAAACCAGGTTTGCTAGTCTCTAAGGGGCCACAAGCCTGTGACACCAGGCACTGCATCTGTAGCAAACCAAGTTTGCTAGTCTCTAAGGGGCCACAGGTCTGTGACACCAGGCACTGCAACGCTAGCAAACCAAGTTTGCTAGTCTCTAAGGGGCCACAGGTCTGTGACACCAGGCACTGCATCTCTAGCAAACCAAGTTTGCTAGTCTCTAAGGGGCCACAGGCCTCTGACACCAGGCACTGCATCGCTAGCAAACCAGGTTCGCTAGTCTCTAAGGGGCCACAGGCCTCTGACACCAGGCACTGCATCGCTAGCAAACCAGGTTCGCTAGTCTCTAAGGGGCCACAGGCCTCTGACACCAGGCACTGCATCGCTAGCAAACCAGGTTCGCTAGTCTCTAAGGGGCCACAGGCCTCTGACACCAGGCACTGCATCGCTAGCAAACCAGGTTCGCTAGTCTCTAAGGGGCCACAGGCCTCTGACACCAGGCACTGCATCGCTAGCAAACCAGGTTCGCTAGTCTCTAAGGGGCCACAGGGGCCTGACACCAGGCACTGCATCGCTAGCAAACCAGGTTCGCTAGTCTCTAAGGGGCCACAGGGGCCTGACACCAGGCACTGCATCGCTAGCAAACCAGGTTCGCTAGTCTCTAAGCGGCCACAGGGGCCTGACACCAGGCACTGCATCGCTAGCAAACCAGGTTCGCTAGTCTCTAAGGGGCCACAGGGGCCTGACACCAGGCACTGCATCTCTAGCAAACCAGGTTCGCTAGTCTCTAAGGGGCCACAGGGGCCTGACACCAGGCACTGCATCTCTAGCAAACCAGGTTCGCTAGTCTCTAAGGGGCCACAGGGGCCTGACACCAGGCACTGCATCTCTAGCAAACCAGGTTCGCTAGTCTCTAAGGGGCCACAGGGGCCTGACACCAGGCACTGCATCTCTAGCAAACCAGGTTCGCTAGTCTCTAAGGGGCCACAGGGGCCTGACACCAGGCACTGCATCTCTAGCAAACCAGGTTTGCTAGTCTCTAAGGGGCCACAGGGGCCTGTGACACCAGGCACTGCATCTCTAGCAAACCAGGTTTGCTAGTCTCTAAGGGGCCACAGGGGCCTGTGACACCAGGCACTGCATCTCTAGCAAACCAGGTTTGCTAGTCTCTAAGGGGCCACAGGGGCCTGTGACACCAGGCACTGCATCTCTAGCAAACCAGGTTTGCTAGTCTCTAAGGGGCCACAGGGGCCTGTGACACCAGGCACTGCATCTCTAGCAAACCAGGTTTGCTAGTCTCTAAGGGGCCACAGGGGCCTGTGACACCAGGCACTGCATCTCTAGCAAACCAGGTTTGCTAGTCTCTAAGGGGCCACAGGGGCCTCTGACACCAGGCACTGCATCTCTAGCAAACCAGGTTTGCTAGTCTCTAAGGGGCCACAGGCCTCTGACACCAGGCACTGCATCTCTAGCAAACCAGGTTTGCTAGTCTCTAAGGGGCCACAGGGGCCTGACACCAGGCACTGCATCTCTAGCAAACCAGGTTTGCTAGTCTCTAAGGGGCCACAGGCCTGTGACACCAGGCACTGCATCTGTAGCAAACCAAGTTTGCTAGTCTCTAAGGGGCCACAGGTCTGTGACACCAGGCACTGCAACGCTAGCAAACCAAGTTTGCTAGTCTCTAAGGGGCCACAGGTCTGTGACACCAGGCACTGCATCTCTAGCAAACCAAGTTTGCTAGTCTCTAAGGGGCCACAGGCCTCTGACACCAGGCACTGCATCGCTAGCAAACCAGGTTCGCTAGTCTCTAAGGGGCCACAGGCCTCTGACACCAGGCACTGCATCGCTAGCAAACCAGGTTCGCTAGTCTCTAAGGGGCCACAGGCCTCTGACACCAGGCACTGCATCGCTAGCAAACCAGGTTCGCTAGTCTCTAAGGGGCCACAGGCCTCTGACACCAGGCACTGCATCGCTAGCAAACCAGGTTCGCTAGTCTCTAAGGGGCCACAGGCCTCTGACACCAGGCACTGCATCGCTAGCAAACCAGGTTCGCTAGTCTCTAAGGGGCCACAGGGGCCTGACACCAGGCACTGCATCGCTAGCAAACCAGGTTCGCTAGTCTCTAAGGGGCCACAGGGGCCTGACACCAGGCACTGCATCGCTAGCAAACCAGGTTCGCTAGTCTCTAAGGGGCCACAGGGGCCTGACACCAGGCACTGCATCGCTAGCAAACCAGGTTCGCTAGTCTCTAAGCGGCCACAGGGGCCTGACACCAGGCACTGCATCGCTAGCAAACCAGGTTCGCTAGTCTCTAAGGGGCCACAGGGGCCTGACACCAGGCACTGCATCTCTAGCAAACCAGGTTCGCTAGTCTCTAAGGGGCCACAGGGGCCTGACACCAGGCACTGCATCTCTAGCAAACCAGGTTCGCTAGTCTCTAAGGGGCCACAGGGGCCTGACACCAGGCACTGCATCTCTAGCAAACCAGGTTCGCTAGTCTCTAAGGGGCCACAGGGGCCTGACACCAGGCACTGCATCTCTAGCAAACCAGGTTCGCTAGTCTCTAAGGGGCCACAGGGGCCTGACACCAGGCACTGCATCTCTAGCAAACCAGGTTTGCTAGTCTCTAAGGGGCCACAGGGGCCTGTGACACCAGGCACTGCATCTCTAGCAAACCAGGTTTGCTAGTCTCTAAGGGGCCACAGGGGCCTGTGACACCAGGCACTGCATCTCTAGCAAACCAGGTTTGCTAGTCTCTAAGGGGCCACAGGGGCCTGTGACACCAGGCACTGCATCTCTAGCAAACCAGGTTTGCTAGTCTCTAAGGGGCCACAGGGGCCTGTGACACCAGGCACTGCATCTCTAGCAAACCAGGTTTGCTAGTCTCTAAGGGGCCACAGGGGCCTGTGACACCAGGCACTGCATCTCTAGCAAACCAGGTTTGCTAGTCTCTAAGGGGCCACAGGGGCCTCTGACACCAGGCACTGCATCTCTAGCAAACCAGGTTTGCTAGTCTCTAAGGGGCCACAGGCCTCTGACACCAGGCACTGCATCTCTAGCAAACCAGGTTTGCTAGTCTCTAAGGGGCCACAGGCCTCTGACACCAGGCACTGCATCTCTAGCAAACCAGGTTTGCTAGTCTCTAAGGGGCCACAGGCCTCTGACACCAGGCACTGCATCTCTAGCAAACCAGGTTTGCTAGTCTCTAAGGGGCCACAGGGGCCTGACACCAGGCACTGCATCTCTAGCAAACCAGGTTTGCTAGTCTCTAAGGGGCCACAGGGGCCTGTGACACCAGGCACTGCATCTCTAGCAAACCAGGTTTGCTAGTCTCTAAGGGGCCACAGGGGCCTGTGACACCAGGCACTGCATCTCTAGCAAACCAGGTTTGCTAGTCTCTAAGGGGCCACAGGGGCCTGTGACACCAGGCACTGCATCTCTAGCAAACCAGGTTTGCTAGTCTCTAAGGGGCCACAGGGGCCTGTGACACCAGGCACTGCATCTCTAGCAAACCAGGTTTGCTAGTCTCTAAGGGGCCACAGGCCTGTGACACCAGGCACTGCATCTGTAGCAAACCAAGTTTGCTAGTCTCTAAGGGGCCACAGGTCTGTGACACCAGGCACTGCAACGCTAGCAAACCAAGTTTGCTAGTCTCTAAGGGGCCACAGGTCTGTGACACCAGGCACTGCATCTCTAGCAAACCAAGTTTGCTAGTCTCTAAGGGGCCACAGGCCTCTGACACCAGGCACTGCATCGCTAGCAAACCAGGTTCGCTAGTCTCTAAGGGGCCACAGGCCTCTGACACCAGGCACTGCATCGCTAGCAAACCAGGTTCGCTAGTCTCTAAGGGGCCACAGGCCTCTGACACCAGGCACTGCATCGCTAGCAAACCAGGTTCGCTAGTCTCTAAGGGGCCACAGGCCTCTGACACCAGGCACTGCATCGCTAGCAAACCAGGTTCGCTAGTCTCTAAGGGGCCACAGGCCTCTGACACCAGGCACTGCATCGCTAGCAAACCAGGTTCGCTAGTCTCTAAGGGGCCACAGGGGCCTGACACCAGGCACTGCATCGCTAGCAAACCAGGTTCGCTAGTCTCTAAGGGGCCACAGGGGCCTGACACCAGGCACTGCATCGCTAGCAAACCAGGTTCGCTAGTCTCTAAGGGGCCACAGGGGCCTGACACCAGGCACTGCATCGCTAGCAAACCAGGTTCGCTAGTCTCTAAGCGGCCACAGGGGCCTGACACCAGGCACTGCATCGCTAGCAAACCAGGTTCGCTAGTCTCTAAGGGGCCACAGGGGCCTGACACCAGGCACTGCATCTCTAGCAAACCAGGTTCGCTAGTCTCTAAGGGGCCACAGGGGCCTGACACCAGGCACTGCATCTCTAGCAAACCAGGTTCGCTAGTCTCTAAGGGGCCACAGGGGCCTGACACCAGGCACTGCATCTCTAGCAAACCAGGTTCGCTAGTCTCTAAGGGGCCACAGGGGCCTGACACCAGGCACTGCATCTCTAGCAAACCAGGTTCGCTAGTCTCTAAGGGGCCACAGGGGCCTGACACCAGGCACTGCATCTCTAGCAAACCAGGTTTGCTAGTCTCTAAGGGGCCACAGGGGCCTGTGACACCAGGCACTGCATCTCTAGCAAACCAGGTTTGCTAGTCTCTAAGGGGCCACAGGGGCCTGTGACACCAGGCACTGCATCTCTAGCAAACCAGGTTTGCTAGTCTCTAAGGGGCCACAGGGGCCTGTGACACCAGGCACTGCATCTCTAGCAAACCAGGTTTGCTAGTCTCTAAGGGGCCACAGGGGCCTGTGACACCAGGCACTGCATCTCTAGCAAACCAGGTTTGCTAGTCTCTAAGGGGCCACAGGGGCCTGTGACACCAGGCACTGCATCTCTAGCAAACCAGGTTTGCTAGTCTCTAAGGGGCCACAGGGGCCTCTGACACCAGGCACTGCATCTCTAGCAAACCAGGTTTGCTAGTCTCTAAGGGGCCACAGGGCCTCTGACACCAGGCACTGCATCTCTAGCAAACCAGGTTTGCTAGTCTCTAAGGGGCCACAGGGGCCTGACACCAGGCACTGCATCTCTAGCAAACCAGGTTTGCTAGTCTCTAAGGGGCCACAGGGGCCTGACACCAGGCACTGCATCTCTAGCAAACCAGGTTTGCTAGTCTCTAAGGGGCCACAGGGGCCTGACACCAGGCACTGCATCTCTAGCAAACCAGGTTTGCTAGTCTCTAAGGGGCCACAGGGGCCTGACACCAGGCACTGCATCTCTAGCAAACCAGGTTTGCTAGTCTCTAAGGGGCCACAGGGGCCTGACACCAGGCACTGCATCTCTAGCAAACCAGGTTTGCTAGTCTCTAAGGGGCCACAGGGGCCTGACACCAGGCACTGCATCTCTAGCAAACCAGGTTTGCTAGTCTCTAAGGGGCCACAGGGGCCTGTGACACCAGGCACTGCATCTCTAGCAAACCAGGTTTGCTAGTCTCTAAGGGGCCACAGGGGCCTGTGACACCAGGCACTGCATCTCTAGCAAACCAGGTTTGCTAGTCTCTAAGGGGCCACAGGGGCCTGTGACACCAGGCACTGCATCTCTAGCAAACCAGGTTTGCTAGTCTCTAAGGGGCCACAGGGGCCTGTGACACCAGGCACTGCATCTCTAGCAAACCAGGTTTGCTAGTCTCTAAGGGGCCACAGGCCTGTGACACCAGGCACTGCATCTGTAGCAAACCAAGTTTGCTAGTCTCTAAGGGGCCACAGGTCTGTGACACCAGGCACTGCAACGCTAGCAAACCAAGTTTGCTAGTCTCTAAGGGGCCACAGGTCTGTGACACCAGGCACTGCATCTCTAGCAAACCAAGTTTGCTAGTCTCTAAGGGGCCACAGGCCTCTGACACCAGGCACTGCATCGCTAGCAAACCAGGTTCGCTAGTCTCTAAGGGGCCACAGGCCTCTGACACCAGGCACTGCATCGCTAGCAAACCAGGTTCGCTAGTCTCTAAGGGGCCACAGGCCTCTGACACCAGGCACTGCATCGCTAGCAAACCAGGTTCGCTAGTCTCTAAGGGGCCACAGGCCTCTGACACCAGGCACTGCATCGCTAGCAAACCAGGTTCGCTAGTCTCTAAGGGGCCACAGGCCTCTGACACCAGGCACTGCATCGCTAGCAAACCAGGTTCGCTAGTCTCTAAGGGGCCACAGGGGCCTGACACCAGGCACTGCATCGCTAGCAAACCAGGTTCGCTAGTCTCTAAGGGGCCACAGGGGCCTGACACCAGGCACTGCATCGCTAGCAAACCAGGTTCGCTAGTCTCTAAGGGGCCACAGGGGCCTGACACCAGGCACTGCATCGCTAGCAAACCAGGTTCGCTAGTCTCTAAGCGGCCACAGGGGCCTGACACCAGGCACTGCATCGCTAGCAAACCAGGTTCGCTAGTCTCTAAGGGGCCACAGGGGCCTGACACCAGGCACTGCATCTCTAGCAAACCAGGTTCGCTAGTCTCTAAGGGGCCACAGGGGCCTGACACCAGGCACTGCATCTCTAGCAAACCAGGTTCGCTAGTCTCTAAGGGGCCACAGGGGCCTGACACCAGGCACTGCATCTCTAGCAAACCAGGTTCGCTAGTCTCTAAGGGGCCACAGGGGCCTGACACCAGGCACTGCATCTCTAGCAAACCAGGTTCGCTAGTCTCTAAGGGGCCACAGGGGCCTGACACCAGGCACTGCATCTCTAGCAAACCAGGTTTGCTAGTCTCTAAGGGGCCACAGGGGCCTGTGACACCAGGCACTGCATCTCTAGCAAACCAGGTTTGCTAGTCTCTAAGGGGCCACAGGGGCCTGTGACACCAGGCACTGCATCTCTAGCAAACCAGGTTTGCTAGTCTCTAAGGGGCCACAGGGGCCTGTGACACCAGGCACTGCATCTCTAGCAAACCAGGTTTGCTAGTCTCTAAGGGGCCACAGGGGCCTGTGACACCAGGCACTGCATCTCTAGCAAACCAGGTTTGCTAGTCTCTAAGGGGCCACAGGGGCCTGTGACACCAGGCACTGCATCTCTAGCAAACCAGGTTTGCTAGTCTCTAAGGGGCCACAGGGGCCTCTGACACCAGGCACTGCATCTCTAGCAAACCAGGTTTGCTAGTCTCTAAGGGGCCACAGGCCTCTGACACCAGGCACTGCATCTCTAGCAAACCAGGTTTGCTAGTCTCTAAGGGGCCACAGGCCTCTGACACCAGGCACTGCATCTCTAGCAAACCAGGTTTGCTAGTCTCTAAGGGGCCACAGGCCTCTGACACCAGGCACTGCATCTCTAGCAAACCAGGTTTGCTAGTCTCTAAGGGGCCACAGGCCTCTGACACCAGGCACTGCATCTCTAGCAAACCAAGTTTGCTAGTCTCTAAGGGGCCACAGGCCTCTGACACCAGGCACTGCATCTCTAGCAAACCAGGTTTGCTAGTCTCTAAGGGGCCACAGGCCTCTGACACCAGGCACTGCATCTCTAGCAAACCAGGTTCGCTAGTCTCTAAGGGGCCACAGGGCCTGACACCAGGCACTGCATCGCTAGCAAACCAGGTTCGCTAGTCTCTAAGGGGCCACAGGCCTCTGACACCAGGCACTGCATCGCTAGCAAACCAGGTTCGCTAGTCTCTAAGGGGCCACAGGCCTCTGACACCAGGCACTGCATCGCTAGCAAACCAGGTTCGCTAGTCTCTAAGGGGCCACAGGCCTCTGACACCAGGCACTGCATCGCTAGCAAACCAGGTTCGCTAGTCTCTAAGGGGCCACAGGCCTCTGACACCAGGCACTGCATCGCTAGCAAACCAGGTTCGCTAGTCTCTAAGGGGCCACAGGCCTCTGACACCAGGCACTGCATCGCTAGCAAACCAGGTTCGCTAGTCTCTAAGGGGCCACAGGCCTCTGACACCAGGCAC
Organism: Chrysemys picta bellii; assembly: GCF_011386835.1. Taxonomy (NCBI): domain Eukaryota; kingdom Metazoa; phylum Chordata; order Testudines; family Emydidae; genus Chrysemys; species Chrysemys picta. The sequence goes on from NW_027053585.1 coordinate 22,102, forward strand.
TGCATCGCTAGCAAACCAGGTTCGCTAGTCTCTAAGGGGCCACAGGCCTCTGACACCAGGCACTGCATCGCTAGCAAACCAGGTTCGCTAGTCTCTAAGGGGCCACAGGGGCCTGACACCAGGCACTGCATCTCTAGCAAACCAGGTTCGCTAGTCTCTAAGGGGCCACAGGGGCCTGACACCAGGCACTGCATCTCTAGCAAACCAGGTTCGCTAGTCTCTAAGGGGCCACAGGGGCCTGACACCAGGCACTGCATCTCTAGCAAACCAGGTTCGCTAGTCTCTAAGGGGCCACAGGGGCCTGACACCAGGCACTGCATCTCTAGCAAACCAGGTTCGCTAGTCTCTAAGGGGCCACAGGGGCCTGACACCAGGCACTGCATCTCTAGCAAACCAGGTTTGCTAGTCTCTAAGGGGCCACAGGGGCCTGACACCAGGCACTGCATCTCTAGCAAACCAGGTTTGCTAGTCTCTAAGGGGCCACAGGGGCCTTTGACACCAGGCACTGCATCTCTAGCAAACCAGGTTTGCTAGTCTCTAAGGGGCCACAGGGGCCTGTGACACCAGGCACTGCATCTCTAGCAAACCAGGTTTGCTAGTCTCTAAGGGGCCACAGGGGCCTGTGACACCAGGCACTGCATCTCTAGCAAACCAGGTTTGCTAGTCTCTAAGGGGCCACAGGGGCCTGTGACACCAGACACTGCATCTCTAGCAAACCAGGTTTGCTAGTCTCTAAGGGGCCACAGGCCTCTGACACCAGGCACTGCATCTCTAGCAAACCAGGTTTGCTAGTCTCTAAGGGGCCACAGGCCTCTGACACCAGGCACTGCATCTCTAGCAAACCAGGTTTGCTAGTCTCTAAGGGGCCACAGGCCTCTGACACCAGGCACTGCATCGCTAGCAAACCAGGTTCGCTAGTCTCTAAGGGGCCACAGGCCTCTGACACCAGGCACTGCATCGCTAGCAAACCAGGTTCGCTAGTCTCTAAGGGGCCACAGGCCTCTGACACCAGGCACTGCATCGCTAGCAAACCAGGTTCGCTAGTCTCTAAGGGGCCACAGGCCTCTGACACCAGGCACTGCATCGCTAGCAAACCAGGTTCGCTAGTCTCTAAGGGGCCACAGGCCTCTGACACCAGGCACTGCATCGCTAGCAAACCAGGTTCGCTAGTCTCTAAGGGGCCACAGGCCTCTGACACCAGGCACTGCATCGCTAGCAAACCAGGTTCGCTAGTCTCTAAGGGGCCACAGGCCTCTGACACCAGGCACTGCATCGCTAGCAAACCAGGTTCGCTAGTCTCTAAGGGGCCACAGGCCTCTGACACCAGGCACTGCATCGCTAGCAAACCAGGTTCGCTAGTCTCTAAGGGGCCACAGGCCTCTGACACCAGGCACTGCATCGCTAGCAAACCAGGTTCGCTAGTCTCTAAGGGGCCACAGGGGCCTGACACCAGGCACTGCATCGCTAGCAAACCAGGTTCGCTAGTCTCTAAGGGGCCACAGGGGCCTGACACCAGGCACTGCATCGCTAGCAAACCAGGTTCGCTAGTCTCTAAGGGGCCACAGGGGCCTGACACCAGGCACTGCATCGCTAGCAAACCAGGTTCGCTAGTCTCTAAGCGGCCACAGGGGCCTGACACCAGGCACTGCATCGCTAGCAAACCAGGTTCGCTAGTCTCTAAGGGGCCACAGGGGCCTGACACCAGGCACTGCATCTCTAGCAAACCAGGTTCGCTAGTCTCTAAGGGGCCACAGGGGCCTGACACCAGGCACTGCATCTCTAGCAAACCAGGTTCGCTAGTCTCTAAGGGGCCACAGGGGCCTGACACCAGGCACTGCATCTCTAGCAAACCAGGTTCGCTAGTCTCTAAGGGGCCACAGGGGCCTGACACCAGGCACTGCATCTCTAGCAAACCAGGTTCGCTAGTCTCTAAGGGGCCACAGGGGCCTGACACCAGGCACTGCATCTCTAGCAAACCAGGTTCGCTAGTCTCTAAGGGGCCACAGGGGCCTGACACCAGGCACTGCATCTCTAGCAAACCAGGTTTGCTAGTCTCTAAGGGGCCACAGGCCTGTGACACCAGGCACTGCATCTCTAGCAAACCAGGTTTGCTAGTCTCTAAGGGGCCACAGGCCTGTGACACCAGGCACTGCATCTCTAGCAAACCAGGTTTGCTAGTCTCTAAGGGGCCACAGGGGCCTGACACCAGGCACTGCATCTCTAGCAAACCAGGTTTGCTAGTCTCTAAGGGGCCACAGGGGCCTGACACCAGGCACTGCATCTCTAGCAAACCAGGTTTGCTAGTCTCTAAGGGGCCACAGGGGCCTGACACCAGGCACTGCATCTCTAGCAAACCAGGTTTGCTAGTCTCTAAGGGGCCACAGGGGCCTGACACCAGGCACTGCATCTCTAGCAAACCAGGTTTGCTAGTCTCTAAGGGGCCACAGGTCTCTGACACCAGGCACTGCATCTCTAGCAAACCAGGTTTGCTAGTCTCTAAGGGGCCACAGGTCTCTGACACCAGGCACTGCATCTCTAGCAAACCAGGTTTGCTAGTCTCTAAGGGGCCACAGGCCTCTGACACCAGGCACTGCATCTCTAGCAAACCAGGTTTGCTAGTCTCTAAGGGGCCACAGGCCTCTGACACCAGGCACTGCATCTCTAGCAAACCAGGTTTGCTAGTCTCTAAGGGGCCACAGGGGCCTGACACCAGGCACTGCATCTCTAGCAAACCAGGTTTGCTAGTCTCTAAGGGGCCACAGGGGCCTGACACCAGGCACTGCATCTCTAGCAAACCAGGTTTGCTAGTCTCTAAGGGGCCACAGGGGCCTCTGACACCAGGCACTGCATCTCTAGCAAACCAGGTTTGCTAGTCTCTAAGGGGCCACAGGGGCCTGTGACACCAGGCACTGCATCTCTAGCAAACCAGGTTTGCTAGTCTCTAAGGGGCCACAGGGGCCTCTGACACCAGGCACTGCAACTCTAGCAAACCAGGTTTGCTAGTCTCTAAGGGGCCACAGGGGCCTCTGACACCAGGCACTGCATCTCTAGCAAACCAGGTTTGCTAGTCTCTAAGGGGCCACAGGCCTGACACCAGGCACTGCATCTCTAGCAAACCAGGTTTGCTAGTCTCTAAGGGGCCACAGGTCTCTGACACAAGGCACTGCATCGCTAGCAAACCAGGTTTGCTAGTCTCTAAGGGGCCACAGGTCTCTGACACAAGGCACTGCATCTCTAGCAAACCAAGTTTGCTAGTCTCTAAGGGGCCACAGGTCTCTGACACAAGGCACTGCATCTCTAGCAAACCAGGTTTGCTAGTCTCTAAGGGGCCACAGGGGCCTGTGACACCAGGCACTGCATCTCTAGCAAACCAGGTTTGCTAGTCTCTAAGGGGCCACAGGGGCCTCTGACACCAGGCACTGCATCTCTAGCAAACGAGGTTTGCTAGTCTCTAAGGGGCCACAGGGGCCTCTGACACCAGGCACTGCATCTCTAGCAAACCAGGTTTGCTAGTCTCTAAGGGGCCACAGGCCTGACACCAGGCACTGCATCTCTAGCAAACCAGGTTTGCTAGTCTCTAAGGGGCCACAGGTCTCTGACACAAGGCACTGCATCGCTAGCAAACCAGGTTTGCTAGTCTCTAAGGGGCCACAGGTCTCTGACACAAGGCACTGCATCTCTAGCAAACCAAGTTTGCTAGTCTCTAAGGGGCCACAGGTCTCTGACACAAGGCACTGCATCTCTAGCAAACCAAGTTTGCTAGTCTCTAAGGGGCCACAGGTCTCTGACACAAGGCACTGCATCTCTAGCAAACCAAGTTTGCTAGTCTCTAAGGGGCCACAGGTCTCTGACACAAGGCACTGCATCTCTAGCAAACCAAGTTTGCTAGTCTCTAAGGG